>NC_048435.1:18046684-18351796 GCF_004353265.1 Vitis riparia | reverse complement strand
TGAATAACGTCCTATATAAAGCTGTCATGTCATGTGGGAGTCTCACATGCCAGGCATCATCTCCATCACAAATTGATGAACACAAAGACAAACTCAATAAAACTTCCTCCGCAAATTCGTCATCACAAACGTCATTGTTGTAAATCCCATATCCTTATTTATTCCCTTTACCTCCCTGCAAGTCCAAGACACCTCTTCACTTCACTGCCTGACACAAACTTCATTCTCTTGTGATAAACCCCACAAATCTCACACCCATGGGGTCTCCACACTTCCTCCTTGTAACATTTCCGGCGCAAGGCCACATTAACCCAGCTCTTCAATTCGCCAAGCGGATCATACGGACCGGTGCACAAGTCTCCTTCGCCACCAGCGTATCGGCCCACCGGCGCATGGCTAAAAGGTCGACCCCTGAAGGCTTAAACTTTGTCCCCTTCTCTGATGGCTATGATGATGGATTTAAACCTACTGATGATGTTCAACACTACATGTCCGAGATCAAGCGTCGGGGTTCGGAGACTCTGAGAGAGATTGTTGTGCGGAACGCGGATGAAGGCCAGCCTTTTACTTGTATAGTTTACACCCTGCTGCTTCCTTGGGCGGCTGAGGTGGCACGTGGCCTTGGGGTTCCATCTGCCCTTCTTTGGATTCAGCCCGCCACTGTTTTAGATATTTATTACTATTACTTCAATGGTTATGGTGATGTGTTTAGAAACATTAGCAATGAGCCTTCTTGTTCCGTTGAGTTACCAGGACTGCCGCTGCTCTCTAGCCGTGACCTTCCATCTTTTTTGGTGAAATCGAATGCATATACTTTTGTTCTTCCAACATTTCAGGAGCAGCTGGAGGCACTCAGCCAAGAAACAAGCCCAAAAGTACTGGTGAACACCTTTGATGCACTAGAGCCCGAGCCGCTGAGAGCTGTAGATAAACTTCACTTGATTGGAATTGGTCCCTTGGTTCCATCTGCATATTTGGATGGAAAAGATCCATCCGATACTTCTTTTGGAGGTGACATTTTCCAAGGTTCAGACGACTATATGGAATGGTTGAACTCCAAGCCCAAATCATCGGTGGTATACGTATCATTCGGGAGTATATCAGTTTTGTCAAAGACACAAAAGGAAGATATCGCACGGGCTTTGCTAGATTGTGGCCATCCTTTCTTGTGGGTCATAAGAGCACCAGAAAATGGAGAAGAAGTGAAAGAAGAAGACAAGCTGAGCTGCAGAGAAGAATTGGAGCAGAAAGGGATGATAGTATCATGGTGTTCTCAGATAGAGGTTTTGACACATCCATCATTGGGGTGTTTTGTATCACATTGCGGGTGGAATTCAACGTTAGAGAGCTTGGTTTCCGGGGTTCCTGTCGTAGCATTTCCCCAGTGGACAGATCAAGGGACCAACGCAAAGCTGATTGAAGACATGTGGAAAATAGGCATTAGGGTGACAGTGAATGAAGAGGGAATAGTAGAAAGTGATGAGTTCAAGCGGTGCTTGGAAATTGTTATGGGAGGTGGAGAGAAGGGGGAAGAAATGAGAAGGAATGCTGAGAAATGGAAGAATTTGGCCAGGGAAGCTGTGAAGGATGGTGGATCATCTGACAAGAATCTCAAGGGTTTTGTGGATGAGGTTGGACATGCCTGCTACGAGTCCATTGGTTCATGAAACTTGTTTGTTGTTTTGCTGGAAAGACTTACAGATGATTGGTCCCCCTTCCCTTTTATTATTACATCTTTTCTTTTTGTTTTATCTGGGATGTTCGATTCAGAGAATGTGACCAGTTGTTATCCGCATGCCAATCTTCCTTAGGTCCATCCCCTCTCTATTAAAATGAATATTAGTATGTATACTCTGGTTGTAATTCAAGTGATGCATAGCATTTTAATTTAAAATATTGAAATAAAAAATGGAAACAAGAAATTTACTCCGCTCTCTCTATGAATTATTATAGTTTGATTACTTATTAGAAATGAGCTATGTTGTACTTACTCATATGTAAAACCTTTTTATGGTAAATAGTTAATTTTTAGTTATTTTATATATCTATAATACTTTTAACATACCAAAGTTGTTATACTCCTTCTCTCTTTATGAATTATTATAGTTTGATTACTTATTAGAAATGAGATTATAGGGTGTTTCATCTAATAATCTCTTTTGTTGTACTTACCCATATCTAAGACCTTTTTATGGTAAATACTTTGTAGTTATTTTATATATCTATGATACTTTTAATATACCAAATTTATTACTTAAAATTAATGAAATTAATTGTTTTAAGGCAAAACAAAAAGCAAAAAATGTAACCAAAGAAAGCCTAAGCAATAAGTTTTAAGGCAACAAATAAAAAATTTTTAATTTAAAATCAATTTAACTTAAAATCACTGTCATTTCATATGTCAAACTCGAGAAAGCTTAGGACATTCTCTTAGTAACCTATGAAGGCACTTTGCCTATGAATTTGTCTAAAATCTAGATGCTTACATCTAAATTTTAAAACATAAGAATGCAAGAGGATCAGACCTTCTTTGCATTCTACTCATAACTTAGTAATATATTCAACTCTTACTTTAACTTAGGGGAAAAGATACCTGAGTCCAAAGTCATAAGAAAGATTTTAGAATTTTTCCCTAGGAGATTTAAACCCAAGGTCATGACCATAGAGGAAAGCAAGGACATTGATTCTATGAGAGTTAATGACCTTGTAGAATTACTTTAGACCTATGAGATGTCTCTACTTGATTCTCAAAAGCCTTGGGAAATTGCCTTTAAGGCTTCTAAGAATGAGGAAAAAGAAACTTAAATTTTGAATTTGCAGGAATGGAAGAGCATACCTTAATGTTTAAATGAATTAAAGATGCCATGAGATTTTAGAGAAGGTTCTTTAGAAAACAAGACTCAAAGAAAGGGAAAAGAACTAAAAATTCTTTCAAAGAAAAAGATAAGGGCTTTTCTAAGGGTAAAATAATTGAGTGCTTTAACTGTGATGGGTTATGACATGTGTATTCTAACTATCTTAGTCCCAAAGATGTTAAAAAGTCTATGCAGGTATCCTAGAGTGACATGGACTCAAATGAGAGCGACTTTTCGACTTCTAAAGATACTACGATTAACATGATTACCTTGCTTTCATTACTTCAATTAGTTCTAATCATGATATTAATAGTGATTGTCATGATAATGCCTTTATACTTGAAAATTGGTGTGAAAAGTATTGACTTTTATTGAATAATTGCATCAAAGTTATTCCTACCCATGCATCACAAAGCTCTGAACTTGGTGTGTTAAATGAAAAAAGAAAAAACTTAACTATCTTGAAAAGATTTGATTTGTTGAGACTAAGCATAAATATCTTCTTTAGAGAAACAATGCTCTAACTTAAGAAGTTGAACACCAAAGAAAAGAACGTTCTTCAAATAATGAAATATTTCATCCTAGGAAAATAATCTTAAATTAAATAATTGATAAATGTAAATCCCATGGAAATAAGAGAGGTCTTGGTTACATAAAGAAGACAAAAACTCCCACTATTAGAGAAACAGTCATTGTGAAGGGTTAAGAGGAAACTCTGAACCTTATAGCTTCCTCTAGCACACCTCCTTAATGTTTTTTTTGTAAGAAATTGGGACACACTCAAAATAGCTGCTATAGTAGACTTTTTGATAGGTATGAGTCCCATCTAAATGGGCTAGTGAATAAATCAAATGTCCTCAAAATATAATTTTAAATATCAAGAAAGGAAAAAGTCTAACCCTTAGCCTAGGATCAAGAGGAGCTCACCTAGTACAGCTCTTAAGGTTAAATAGGTTTGGTTTAGAAATGATAGGCCCAAGTGTAATATGGTATTCACTCCACTTAAGGTTAAAGGCCCTAGTAAGTGGTACTTTGATATTGTTTTCTCTAAAAACATAATAGGGGATAAATCCTTCTTTACTTCTTTTAAAGATTTCAATGGAGGTGATGTCACATTTGGTGATGGAGTATTACCCAAGTGAGAGGTAGGGGTAGTGTATCTATTTTTGGATGTCCTGAATTAAATGATTTTTTTTTTTTTTTTTTGTTGATGGACTTAAGGTTAACTTGATTAGTATAAACCAAATTTGTGATAGTAAACTAAGTGTGAGGTTTTCCCAAGCTCTTCGTGAAGTGTTTAGTAAAGAAGTACTCACACTCATTAGGCATAGGACCATGGATTACAATTATACAGTTAATTCTAATTCTAACTCTTCTTTAGTCTGTAATAAGGCTAAATTTGATGTTACTAAGGTATGGAATAGTAAGTTAGGGCATATTTATTATAAGGATCTTGCAAACATAGCAAATAAAAACCTAGTTAGAGGTATCCCTAAGTTAAGTGGACAACCAAACACTATATGTGGTGCTTGTATAATGAAAGGGAAACAAGTAAAAGAGCCTCACAGAAAGATTGAAGGAACTAGTACATCTAGGGTCCTACATTTTCTTCACACAGACCTCACAGGTCCTATGCGAATTGAAGCAAAGGTGAAAAGAAATACATTCTTGTGATAGTTGATAACTTCTCTAGGTATTCTTTTGTTTCATTCGTGAGAGAAAAATTAGAAACCACTGAACACTTGAAAATTCTTTGCACAAAAATTTAGGCAGAAAAATGTTTTCCCATTGTAAGAATTAGGAGTGATAAGAGAAAAGAATTTGTGATAGGAAAGGGATAAAACATGAATTTTCAGTCCTTAGAACTCCCCAAAAAATGGAGTGGTCGAAAGAAAGAATCTTATTCTTTGAGAAATGGCATGTGTGATACTATAGACTCATGACACTCCTCCTTAGTTTTGGGTCGAAGCCATTAGCACTGCTTGTTGCACTACCAATATAATTTTTCTTACACCATGGACAAATAAAACTGCATATGAATTGTGGTGAGGAAAAAAGCCTAATTTGAAATACTTTAGGATATTTGTCGTAGGTGCTATATTCTCAATGATGGGGAAAATTTAGGAAAATGTGACTTTAAATCTTATTTAGATATTTTACTAGGTTATTCTACCAAGAAAAAAGCCTACAGAATATATAATCTAGATTCTAAAGTAATCCAAAAATCTTATAATGTGATTATTAATGATTAAGGATCCACTCAGGAAAAGAAAAATTTAGATATAGTGCCTTGGGAATCCATTAAAGATATCCTTGAAGCCTTTATTGAGATAGTGGATGAGACTAGAGATATTCCTAAGACCATTCTTGAAAAGGGCATTTAGCCCAAAATTGACATGAAGGTATGAAGATATTGGAACAAGTGAAGTAGTAAATAAGAATACATCCAAGGTACCTAAAAATCACCAAATCTCTAATGTCATTGGAAACATGAAAGATTCCATGGTAGCAAGGAAATAATAAAGAGTTAATGAGATAGGTTTCATCTAGTACACCTCATAATTAGAGCTTATGGATGTGAAAGAAGCTCTTGAAGATGAATCTTGGGCTACCACTATAGGAAGAATTAAACTAGTTTGTTAGGAAAGAAGTGTGGTATTTAGTAACTAGGCTTAAAGACAAACAAATGATAGGTACTAAATGGATCTTCAAGAATAAAGAAGGTGAAAATGGGATGATAGTAAGGAATAAGGCTAGACTAGTGGCACAAGGATACTCCCACATAGAGGAAATCGATTATAAGAAAACCTTTGCTCTTGTAGTTAGATTAGAGTCAATTAGAATTCTCTCAGCTATAGCATGCTCATTAAAGATAAAGTTCTACCAAATGGGTGTAAAAAGTGCCTTTTGAAATGAAAATTCTTAGTGACGAGGTATACATAGAGCAACCCAAGGGCTTTGAGGACCCTAAATTTTCCAATCATGTGTGTAGACTAAAGAAAGTCCTTTATGGACCTAAGTAAGCTCCTAAAGCTTTGTACAAGAGGCTTACTACTTATTTCTTGAAACAACATTTTGAAATAGGGGGAGTTGATAGAACCTTATTTATCCATAGGACTAATTCTAAACTCCTAGTGGCACAAATATATGTTGATGATATTGTTTTTGGAGCCACTTCAAATTAACATGCCCTTAATTTTGCTAAGGAGGTGAAAAAGGAGTTTAAAATGAGCATGGTAGGTGAACTCAACTTTTTTCGAGGCTTGCAAATTAGACAAAGAGTTGTGTTTTTATATCTCAATCCAAATATGTAAGGGAGTTGGTGAAAAATTTTGGTCTTGAGTCAACTAAGCACTTTACGACACTTATGATCACTACCACCAAACTTTGCAAAGACACATTTGGTAAAGATGTTTAGCAAAAGCTTTATAAGAGTATAATAGAAAGTCTATTGTACCTTATTGTGAGTTGTTTTGATATTTCATTAAGTGTGAGGGTTGTGTGCTAAATTCTAGTCTAATCCCATAGAGTCACATTTAAAATCAATAAAAGAATAATTAGATATGTGAATGGGACTTTAGATTATGGATTGTGGTATCATTTTAACCCCTTTTTTATCATTGGTTATTCTGATGCTAATTGAGCTGAAAACATAGAGGATAGGAGAAGTACTTCAAGTGCTTGTTTCTTTGTTAGCAACTATCTAGTTGCTTGGCTTAATAATAAGCAAAACTCAATATCGCTTTTCACTTTGAAGTAAAGTATATTGTCGCAGGAAGTTATTGTACCCAACTTCTTTGGATGAAGCAAATACTCAGTGACTATGACATTGAGTAAGACACCCTAAGATTATGTCTGACAGCTTAAGTATTACAAACATCTCTAAGAATCTTGAACTCCATTCATGAACTAAACACATCGAAATTCGCCATCATTTTATTAGGGACCTTGTAGAAGATAAGGTAATTTCCTTAAAGTTTGCACCCATTGAACATCAATTGGTTGATATATTCACAAAACCTTTAGAATCTCTTAAGTTTGAGTTCTTAAGGAAATCTCTGAGCATCTGCCTCATTGATTGAGATCTTGTGGTGTAGGTCTAAGGATCATTACTTTAAAGCAAACGATTTTTTTTAAGATTGTAAGTTCATCCCTAATCAACCTTAGGGCTTCATAATTTCCTTGATAACTTATCTTTTTAGTATTTACTTAAATACCTCAAGTTTCTACTATGTCTTTGATATACTAGATCTACAAGATTTTGCAACTTTCTCTAGAATCTCATTAGTCACTTTTTAGGCCATTAAAACAAAGTAAATAAAAAACTTTGTATTTTACAAAATCTTGAAATTTTCACTAGTTAATGATTAAGTCTAATTGATATAGTAGATTTTGAGTTCCTGAAATTAATGAACACCATGCTTATTCAAATTAAATTCACATGTCATGTTTAACTTAATTTTAAAATTGTTTTATAAAGTGATCTTTAGCATCTTGGCTAAAATTAATCGGTATTCTTTCCAAGAAAAAATAATACCACCACTTGCACAATTTGGAAACACTCCTCAAGTGGAAAATGGAAACCATGGTTGAAAGTATGATTTCCATATATATATGGTGTACAATGCCTCCACTACTCCAAATAAAAGAAAATTAATGATATTTATTTGAGGGGGAGAAAAAGTTGTGTTGTCTATAAATCAATGCTTGTTGTGAACAGAAATTTGACGAACTATTCTCAAGTTAAGTGAATGTTGAATATACTAGAATTTGGCATGGTTTAGTGCTCCTTCAAAATTTAAAATTGAAATATGTAAGTTAAATAGTAAGTTAACCTTGATAATTACTGCCTTCGGTTTATTTTAGTTATAGTATCTTGGTTTGATATTGCAACATCTTCTAGGCCAACTTAGTCGTTAATGATTATCTTTGGATGATCTTGATTCATTCTTAAAACCTTCAATGTTACTTGTATAGCTAATTACTTGATTTATTTTTTGTTCTTGCTAGCGTCTCAAGTTTCTTTCAATTCTTAGAGCCCTAGATTGTCTTAGTTGGTCTCTAATATTTTGCCAAGTATTTTTAGGTATAAACTCCTATTATTTAGATTAAACACTAAAAGGAGAGCTCTATCTATGATTAGCACTTGATGAAAAGGTATCAAGCACTCAAGCCCTCCTTAAATTACTCAAGTGCTCTTTGAAGCACTCAAGCACTTTTAGAAGAGCACTTAAGCGCTCTTAGGGCCTTTCAGTGCCCATTGAGCACTCCAAGTCACTTATAGCGCTCTTCTAATGCTTGAAGCGGTCGAGCACTAATCCAACTTTGAGCACTACATCTAAAACTCTTACATAGATAAGGGTTATAAAAAGCCTTCCCATTCTTCTATTTTATTCATTTCCTTTGCCCTAAGTTGTCTCTAGTGTCTTCCTTGGTGTTCTTTTGTCTTTTCAGGCTTTCTTGAACCTATTTTCATCTATTTAGACTCTGTAGGCATGTTATGGCTACTTTTATAAGAATTTCTAGTGGTTTATTACTCTAGAACTAGTATGTTAGTCACAAAGATCCTAAAGAGTTGCCTCATACACCTTTATTTCCTAAGCCTGTGATAAAGATCCCTTTACAGGGCCCCTTTGACTCTATCGATCTTCATATTGAGTGTTTTTATTTATAGGAGACTCATGCATGGTACCACCATCAATTTTCTTATCATAGGGTCATGATCAAGAAAGATTTAACTTTGAGCTCTTTTTGTGATACTAAGCTTCCAAGTATTTTTCGTGAAAGAGGCTGGGAGCCTCTTACGTTTCTTTCTAGGGTTTTTTGCCCCCAACTTCTTATAGATTTTCTATTTGAACTTCCATTCTATCATGGTCGGGCTTGCTTTTTGGGTCACTATGTACAATCATAACTCTCTTGATTACTCCTTGCTCTATTTGTCAAGCTCTCATCATGCAAACAATTTCAGGGACACTTCCCCACTTCTCTACTAAGGTTCATTCCCTCACACCTTCTTTGAGCTTGAAGGCCATTCCCTTACTCTTTTTAGCAAGCCTGGTCATCTTCTATTTTTTATCTCTATTATCAACTTCATTAAGTTGACATGGATCCTCCCCACATGCTTTTCTTACTCTTTTTTTTCCTTCATACCATTGAATGCAAATTTGTCAGTCAATTGACCAATTCATTCATATTGTGCTCTCTAGGAAATTGATCAACATCACCTAGGTTATCCTTGATATCATGGCCACGTATGTACCATGCATCATTTTATCATAGTAGCTTTCTTTTCACTCTAATCACCTCTCAAATTCTCGTCAACATTGAATTTTAGATGAATCAATATTTGTGTATGCTTAGCCCATGCATTTCCATCAACAAGAGTTCATGGTTCAAGAATGTGAGTCACGTCTTTTGCAAAATTGCTTTAGAGGCCAATGAGGAGTGATTACTACTCAAAAACAACACATTTTAAATAATAATTTTCATGAATTCCATACCTTTTGAGTAGTAATTATGCCTAATATGCCCAAGTAATACATTGTTGCCCTTGCAAGAGATACTAGTGATTTTTATGAAGTTTTGAAGATATTTCAAGGTAATTTTTGAAGTATTTCGTAACAAAAGAGACATGGAATTGAGGAGGGTAAATAATGTGGAAGATGAGGAAGAATCAATGCACTTGGACTAGGATTTAGAGCTAATTTGGAAGTAGTTGAGGTGGATTCAAAAGAAAGAAATGACAAAAGAAAGCTTAAAAATCAAATATTTCCATTTCGCCTGATCATGTGAAAATTTCGCATGACTATGCAAAATAGACCAGAAGGTGGAATTATGCTACAGAATAAGGAAAATGTGCAAGTTGATTTCGCATGATCATGCAAAATGTTCCTGAAAGCTATAATTGCTACTATTGAATTATTGATTTCACACAACCATGCAAAATTGGTTGAGCTCGTGTGAAATGGTCATTTTTTTGTTAAACTCCAGATTGCTTGATGAAGAAGCTTCTGAAAGACCTCTTAGATAATGCCAAGTGTTCACTTGACCTAGGCCTATAAATAGAAACTTTATTTTCTTATGTGAAGCTTTTTGGTACACTTCTAATTGTAGAATTTTTTGGATTTTCTCTCTCAATAGAATTCTCTATTTTCCTTCATTTTCTCTCATTTTCTCACTAGCCAAACATACCTTGTGGAACCAAATCTCCAAGCATGGGTGGCTAAATCTTGTTTTTCTCGGAGAAATGAGGATCTAGAGGCAAGATCTATGGTGAATTAGAGAAATGAGCTTTAATTGCAAAGTTAATTTGATCAAATTGGTTGATTAATTGAATTTTGGGGATTTTTCTCTTCAAATTGTCTTGGATGACTACTACAATGAAAACTAGGTAGATTCATTAAATTGATGAGATTGAATAGTTGCATTGTGTGAATCATTGGAAGATGATTTAAGATGAATTGGATTTATAGTTTAAATTGATCTCTTGGATTAAATAATCTAATTTGAAGACAAATTAGATCTAGACTTAAAGTTACATCCAAAATTGGTTTAGATGAGAATTTAGGTTTTCAATCTAACTTGATGAAAACTAGATCTCGACATCTATTCACCATGGAAACTGTTTTCTAGAAAATCCTAACTCTGAGAATTTCATTTCGTATTAATTTTCTTTTATTTTACATTTCATTGTTTATCTCAATTAGAAACCATAGTTAAATAGATTTTTTTTACCATAAATTTTCAAATCAATTTCACTTTATCACAATTATTTCTTCTCCTCTCATTCAAGCCTTAATTACTGAGAATAATCCATCCTAGTGGACGGCACCTAAAAACCACTATACTACAGTAGTTTGTACTAAAACCATTTTTTTGATCAAGTACAAGCTACTCTAGAATAGTAAATTACATTATAAATTGTGTTTTGATATAATAAATGACAAAAATCAAGCGATCAAGGAGTAGGAGAAGGAGGAGATCCATGCAATAGAGTATGATCCACTTATCGAGTCGAGTGACGAGATCCCTATTCCTATACCTAAAGGGCATAACACTCGAGAGAGAGCAAGCTCATCATGCCCATCTTCTCACCTTACGACCCCTGCTATTAAGGTTGGTATGTAATGAGTCTTCGTTTCCTTTAACACACTAATTATAGGTTTGAATGAATGATATGGACACTTTTCGGCACCAGTGTGGACTATGTCATAGGGGAGCTCTTAATCGTATCGTCTTATGTGCATTCCTAACGTGCCTTTAACTAGGCACCATTGCTTCCATTTAATCTTGAGCTTTAGTTTCCTTTACTTTGTGTTGGATTTATTATTATTATTATTACTTTTTGTATATTGAAGCCGTTTTGACTTAGTTTAGTTTATATTTTGTTTGGTTTGAACATTTTTTTATTATTTTATCACTTGTATCCATAACTTTTTGCCTATATATGTATATCAGTTTTTGTCATTCGTCTCTTTTTTATTTGTGTTTATGTTTTATCAATCTCTTTGTCATTTTTGCTACAGAAAAAGGGAGAGAGTTATGATTGATTGATTGGTTGATTGATGGTTAGATATCCACTACATACTTGACTCATATCGTGGCTTGTGTTGTGACTTGCATCGATTTACTCTTACCTGATTTGATAGAATTATAAGTTACATTGTTTCCTGCACATTGCTTTACCGAGGTATCTGGTTGGTTATTTTGAGTAGGTCACAGGTATTAAGGTATTGCTTACATTTGGATGTAGTTTGATCATCATATGCTAGTTAAGGAATGTTTGGTTTAGACGAGTGTTTTTTAAGAGATTTATAAACTCCATTTGAAAGTATTAGGAGGTATATATAATTTGCTTTTTGTCACAAAAATTTCCAAAGGGGGAGATTGTTGGTACATTAGGCTATGTAGCTTAAAATTGATAGCTTTTGTTCCATTCTTTTTTACATTAGGATCTCTTTAGATTGTGCCTTACTCTTCATTGAAGACTACGTGATCAATCAAGATGACACAAGTATAAAAAGGTGTAGGAAAAGCAAATTAGTGGTTATTAGTTATCGCATGAATCAAGGTTTCTAAAACCGAGTTAAAAGAATTTTAAATTGTTTTTTAAAACCTCCATGACCACTCAAGCATTGAGGAAAGTGCTCAAGCACTCTAAGGGTGCTTGAGTGCTCGTGGCAAAATTCTCTAAAATTCTGAAGATTCATCTTTTGAATTTTTAAAGGTTTTATTTTTAGGAATAATATAGATCCAGTCTACCAGGTTCCTAGGCCTATAAATACCTTCTCTAAAAATGTTTTTGGTTTGATGCTTTTGAGGTTTAAAAATAAATCAATAAATAAATAACTTAATTTACCTTTTTTTTATTCCCAAGACTCTTAGAGAAGTTCATTTTAGCTTCTATCGGGCTGTGAAAGAGATCTACATCCCTTAAGTGCTAAAGTTAGATCCATTAGGAGCACACGAGGTGTTGTATCACAGATGTGAAGCACAATGTAGGTGCTAGGGAGTAAGGCTTATGGATAACTTCAGCTAGATAAAACTATATATTATACTGTACTTTCATATTGTGGATTTGTTATTTGAGGTCTTTGGCCATATGGCTTTTACATCCACATATTTTGTGTGAGTGGTTTTCCACATAAAAAACTATCTCTTGTGTATTGATTGCACTTAGGGTATCCCTAATCTAAAAAGAGATAGTTAAATAATTGAAGTATTTATTTTTGGGCTAAATAAGGTTCAAACACCTATTCACCTCCCTTTAGGTGTTGCCTATATTAAATAAATGAACTTTCAAAAAATAATAAATATTATTATTGACTAATTATTTGAAATTAGTAAGTCCTAAATTTTTGTTATTATAAAATAAAATAATGATCCAAACTAAAATTTTCTCCCAAGAATCCATTTTTCTAAACTAAATCTTTTATTAACAATGTTATTATCATTTTCACCTCACTTATATAATTCAATTAATTATGTTTGTTGAATTACAACAACAAAAATAATAACAATGGTGATGATGATGACATTGTTGTTGAATAATAATAATAATAATAATAATAATAATAATAATAATATATTTAGTCTTAACCCTCGAAAATAATGTAACTAATAAAATACTTTGAACTGTAAATCATGATAAATATTAAATTCTAAATAACTACTTATACTTTATTTAAATAGATATAAATATCAAGAGATTTATATGTTAGTAATATTGTTATATAATAGATAGTTTCTAAATAAAAGATTTTATCACTTTCAATTGACTTTTTACTTATTTAAAAACAATAATCTCAAATTTTACTAAAATAAAAAATAATTTATTGAAAAAGTTTTTAAAAGATTTTTTGTGAAAAAAAAATGAAAATTTTTTAATCAAATTTCGAATATATATAATTGTAAAATCTATTTATTTATTTTTTAACCAATATCTTTTTCTAGATGATAAATACGATATCATATTTTTCTCCAAACCAAAATTTCTAGCTCGGTGCATATATTTAAGTATCCCATCTGAAATCAATGCTTGAATAATTTGATGTCAATAATTTTTGGGTTATATGGTATAAATTGTTAAGAACACCTTAAAAGTACCTTTCAACTTTATATCTTTGTAAAAATGTTTTCGATGAAAATACCATTGTGGAAAGCTCCAAGGATAAAAAGACAACCGCAAAGAGCGGACACCTAGGATGCGGTTAGTAGGAAAATTCATAAATAAAATCAATCCCCATGCAGGGTGACATGGATTTTAAGAGGAAGTATCATTCAATGCAAGTGATCTTAGGAAGAATATGGGCCACATAAATCAAAATAATTTAACAAAAACCACTAAATTTTTAGCATGGGTGAAGGAAGGGGATAGGCTAAATGTATGCATCAGTGGGCTGTGATCATTAATAATATGCTAGCAAAGCTTGAATGTCATGTTAGACATCATCTCCATCACAAATTGATGAACATAGAGACAAACTCCATAAGATTTCCTCACCACAAACGTCATTGTTGCAAATCCCATATCCTTATTTATGGCCTTTAACCCTGCATTGCAATTCCAAAACACCGCCTTCACTCCTTAACACAAACTCCATTCTCTTTTAGATTAACAGCCACACAAACTTTACAGCCATGGGGTCTCCGCATTTCCTCCTTGTAACCTTTCCAGCGCAAGGCCACATCAACCCAGCTCTTCAATTCGCAAAACGAATGATACGCACGGGAGCACAAGTCTCCTTCGCCACCAGCGTATCGGCCCACCGGCGCATGGCTAAAAGGCCAAACCTTGAAGGCTTACAGTTTGTCCCCTTCTCTGATGGCTATGATGATGGGTTTAAATCCAGTGATGATATACAACAATACATGTCCGAGATCAGGCGTCGAGGATCGGAGACTCTCAGAGAGATTGTTGTCCGGAACTCGGATGAAGGCCGCCCTTTTACTTGTATAGTTCACACCCTACTGGTTCCTTGGGCGGCTGAGGTGGCACGTGGCCTAGTGGTTCCATATGCCCTTCTTTGGAATGAGCCCGCCACTGTTTTAGATATTTATTACTATTACTTCAATGGTTATGGTGATGTGTTTAGAAACATTAGCAATGAGCCTACATGCTCCATTGAGTTACCAGCACTGCCGCTTCTCTCTAGTCGTGACCTTCCCTCTTTTTTGGTGAATTCAAATGCGTATACGTTTTTTCTTCCGATGCTTCAAGAGCAGCTGGAGGCACTCAACCAAGAAACAAACCCAAAAGTACTGGTGAACTCCTTTGATGCATTAGAGACCGAGGCCTTGAAAGCTGTGGATAAACTTCACTTGATTGGAATTGGTCCCTTAGTTCCATCTGCATATTTGGATTCAAAAGATCCATCTGATACTTCTTTTGGAGGTGACTTGTTCCAAGGTTCAGACGACTATATGGAATGGTTGAACTCCAAGCCCAAATCATCAGTTGTATACGTATCATTTGGGAGTATATCAGTTTTATCAAAGACGCAAAAGGAGGAGATTGCACGAGGTTTGCTAGATTGTGGCCAGCCTTTCTTGTGGGTCATAAGAGCACCAGAAAATGGAGAAGAAGTGAAAGAAGAAGACAAGCTGAGTTGCAGAGAAGAACTGGAGAAGAAAGGGATGATAGTACCATGGTGTTCTCAGATAGAGGTTTTGACACATCCATCGTTGGGTTGCTTTGTATCACACTGCGGGTGGAATTCAACCTTAGAGAGCTTGGTTTCTGGGGTTCCAGTAGTAGCATTTCCCCAATGGGCAGATCAAGGGACCAACGCAAAGCTGATCGAAGACATATGGAAGATAGGAATTAGGGTGACAGTGAATGAAGAAGGAATAGTCGAAAGTGATCAGATCAAACGCTGCTTGGAAATTGCTATGAGAGGTGGAGTAAAGGGGGAAGAAATGAGAAGGAATGCTGAGAAATGGAAGAATTTGGCCAGGGAAGCTGTGAAGGATGGTGGATCATCGGACATGAATCTCAAGGGATTTGTGGATGAGGTTGGACAAGGCTGTAACGAGTCCATTGGTTCATGAAACATTGTTGTTTTGCTGGAAAGGTCTATAAACAACTGGTTTGGCTTAGCTTTTATTTTTTTATCTTTTCCTTTTGTTGTATCTGTGATTCGATTCGCAGGACATGACCAGTGGTCCTCTTCCTTAGGTCTATTCCTCTCTATTATTGTTTCTGAAATTGAGGGGAAAAAATGAATATTAATTTATACATTTAGACTATAATTCACGTGCATTCAAGAGGACACGACAGGTCTTGTCGCAGGACCATCGATGGTATTTTTGGTCCTACAATTTACTCTATTTGATGAAACTATAGATCCTTATGAGATCATCACCTTATGCAGAAGCAGCACCAATGATCTTAGAGTGAACGAATGATGCCTTACTATGCAAAGTTTTTCCATCAAAAAATACGGTGAGGTTAAACTCTCTTGTTTCCATCAGCTGCATTGAAATTCTGTAGATTTAGTTAGATCTATGTGAGCAAGTTTGTTGGACAGCATAGGATTTCTCCCTGTGTTGAAAATATTAACCTGACTTAAAGTGAAATTAAAAGAATTTTAGGAATTTGAGAGATATTTGGAATTATTATTTATTTAATTTTTTTTCTTTTTATGTTATTTGATGTTAGGATAAAGTCCTTAAAAGTATAACATAATTTGATAATTTGAAATTTATTATTCTTTTAGTGATATTCCAATTTCATTTTTATCTATTCTTTTTTCATATATTGTGTCTTATGAGCATTTTGGCTGAACATTTTTTTGCATTGTACATGACTTAGGTGTCTTAAGAGTTGCATGAAAAATCCAAATAATAATATCCTTGCAAGTAAATGATTTGTTTACAGTCTGTTCGTGGACATAGCCAATCCGTTTGAGGCTATAGTGTACTACCTCTTAATTTTAGGAATGGTTGATCTTAGCCATCACAATGAGGTTCTCATGGTCAGTACGCTAGTGTATACGATTACTCATTAGAATAGGGCCTATGGTGAGTCATGACATAATGTTATAGAGTAGTCATGATTTCACCAAACTACAATATTATATTGTCTCTCAACCTTGAGAGAATATTGAGTTTGTGTAAAAGTTCACAATCACTTTGACCTATAAGTAAGATTCTAAAGTGATCATATATTTCCTATAGATTAGGTCACTGTTTGATTGAAGTATAAAGTAATAGGTATTTTTAATAAAGGCACAATGATATCTCATGGACTTTTTTATAGTGTCCCCTTCAGTGATCCTAAGGAAGTGAATTCAAGTAAACTATGACCATAGTAGTTCCTTAATTGGAACTTGACATAAGCTTCTTGTAAGCTAGGACATGTTAATTAGTTGATCACACAATAGGCGGATTTGTAACTCAAGGATTGTTAAGGTCATCTTGAGAAACTAGTAGCATTTATCCTATTATATTACAAACATCAGTTCATGAGAAGACTATTTGCAATGGATAGCAGGTCATGGATCCAAACGCCTTATATCTCATTGTTATTTACATAGGGTACTAGATTGGAATTGATTCTTTATAGTCAGATGTTGAGTCAACTTCCAACTAGTATTGTTGTATAGGTCCTAATGGACCCCATTCGAGCTCATATTCCTTGATGGTATAGTTTTATGAGGGTTAAATTGGTTCTTGATTCACTTATGAACACAAAAGTGTTTTGGTAAATAAGCAAGATTGCATAAGAGTTAGTGAACAATAATTATTAACTGTGCTAATTGATTAATTAGTAACCAATAAGGTTAATTAATCAATTAAAAGCCTTTTAGGTTAGATTAAGTAACCAAGCCCAAGGTGGGCTTAAGTCACTTAAGCCTATGGAAGCATATAAATACCCCTTTAAGGGTTAAGACTTCAACTCTTGCTCTTCCATTCACTCATTCTCCTATACATTCCATAGAGAGACCCATAGCCTCCACCCTCTCAGATCTCTAACATTTGAGTGTCAAGATTCAAGCGAGTCATTAGGTGAAAGATTATTGTGTTTTTTAGAACATCTTTGTTTCTATAACAATCTTCATTGATAAGAATCGATCTAGGAATGACTAAATCATTGGTAAGGACATTTAATCCTCAAATACACTACAAGAAAAAAGGTAATTGTTGACATATATTATCTTGACTTAAGGTGATATGTGTCAATATTGCCTATTTAAATGAACAACTATGACATATACAACTTGTTTAAACCAATAATGACATAAATAAAATTTGTTGAATTCTTTTATGACTTATATAATAGAATCTTGACAGATAATTTATAAGTCAATGTATTCAAGGTACTTAAATAAAAGCAATAATGATAATAATCTGTTTGATATGTGAATATCTAATTTACTTACTAAGTATTATAAATTGAAGCGACAACAATAAATTTTGATTAAGGAAGTCAATGTTTATTTAATAAATATTTTTAGTAATATTAATATCAATTTTCATTTTTTTTTTATCAAATTGATTAAATAATTTTTTAGTCTATATCAATAGCACTGAAATAAATTTTTATAAATAATTTTTTATTCACTAATTTTAGTGAAATAAAATTTGCTACATTATGGTTTTTTTTATGACTGGATATAAATAAAATCAATACTAATAAACTATTTTTTTATTCATTGATGTTAATGATTTTTTTTTAGTCTGTATTAATATAATCTTTTTTTCATAAACTATTTTTCATTATTTTTAAATTAGTAATTAACTTGTATTTGATTTAAAAATAAGTACTAAATTTGTGTAAGCTTGAAAATTAAGATATTTGAAATTTTGATTTATCAATTGTTCAGCATAATATCAAGTTTCAAAATTTTATTTTTTAAGTTAACTCATACAAATTTAGACATTAGGAAAGAAGAAAATTAATTATGGTAAATTGACATTATAAAAGTTATAAATATATTCCATAAATTGATTCTCATAAAGTTGACTCATTGAAAAAAAATTTAAATTTTGGTTTGATAAGATTAATGTTGGTGAAATCTGGACCATTTATTTTCTAATCTCATATCTACCATTCATTTCAAAGAACCCTAAGAGATCACATTTTTCTCTCCCACTTCTCTGCCACCACCACTCTCCATTTTCTCTTTTTTTTTTCTTTCCTCTCTCCTTTTTCTTTCCCCGTTCTCTCTCCATACCCATGCGCCTCACCCATCTCATCAATATCGCGACTATCAGTCGTCATCGACGGTGACGCTACCGATCGACGTTGTTTCTCTCTTTCTCTCACCTTCCCATCTTCACCATGGTGTGTTCCGGTATGCCATGGTGTGTTCATCGAACCAGAACCGAAGCATGAAGGCTTGCTCCCTCCTCAAGAAGTAAGGATTTGACGTGTCATCCTACGGGACGGGGGCATACGTCAAGCTACCTGGACTTTCTTTTCCATCTTTGAGAATTATAAGTAAGGAAAGGCTTATGTTCTTGTTGTTATTAAAGGCTTATGTTCTTGTTGTTATTTCTTTCTTTCTTTCTTTCTTTCTCTCGTCTTTTTTTGAGGACACATGCTTCAATTTTAACCATTTTTTTTTCAAGTAGATTTTCTGGGCTTTTGATGTCTGTGATCATTTGGGTGTCTAATCAGTTCAATCCCAATTGGGGTTTTGGTTTCTTGTGCTTTGACTTTGTTGCAGTGACGAATTGGGTTGGGTTTTTGGTTTAATCTCTCTATGGTGTCTCTGCGTTTTTTTTCATTTTTTTGGATCAGATTATCAGTTTGTGTTTTGCTTTAATCTAAATGGGTTTTAAGTTTCACGGTTTGTCTCTTCTAATCTATCTTCTTTTTGCAAATATGTTGTTCATTCCTTCTGGTGTTATACTTTATCTCCTACTGAAGCTATTAGGTTTTTCGATTTTGTTTTTGTTTAACATTTTTTAATATAATCACATGAAAGTTTAGATTTTTGGGTGTTATTTCTATGTTTCAAAATTTGTTAAAGGTATTACAACAAGGAATACAAAATTTTCTGCTATTACTTTTTCATGAATAGTGGAAAAAACAAAGGAAAAGAAAAGAAAAGAAAATTTTGAATCACAAGTTTACACAGTCTCAATTTTGGAAAAAAAAAAAGAAAAAAAAAACCCACCTCAGCATAATCAAATAGTCAATCAGGCGTAGTTGAGTGGAAATAATTGCTTTCTCAAGTCCCAAATGATGAGAAATCTTGGATTCAAAACTTATTCTTATCTTTTCTCGCATTTTCAAGGAACCAAACACGAGCACCAATAGTTGATCTGAATATGCTGATATGACTATTAAATTACATCTTAGAGAGCATTGGAATCAATATTAAGAGTGTCATAACATGAATTTTGTGGGGGCTGCATTGATGTTAGATGTAACATTTTACTACTTGATCATGCTTACGCTGACTGCTGAACTCATTCGATTTCATTTGTTGCAGGTATTGAGGCATTTGGTTCCAATTTGATGTTATAGTTTGTTGGTTTCATCTCAATTGTTGGTACATGTTCGATGATCTTTGCCGCAAAGACCCCGACCTGTATCATCTTTCTTCCATTTCTAGGTTTTTCCTGTTTATTCCCAAGAAAAAAACATTAGCAAGGGAAAGAAAAAGAATTTTTTATTTATTTATTTTTTAACCAAATGGGTTGTGTGGTGGTTCTTTAAAGGTGGTTGAAAGATATTTGGATCATGACTATGATATTTTTTAAAAAAATTATTTGCTTACATTTTCTCACTATCCAAACGAGGAATTTTATAGATGTTTGATGCATTGCTCTGTTTGTATTTTTTGTTTGGTTAATTTTTGCATTTTTGTGAAAGACTACCTAATGTGGACCATGTTAAAGGTTGTGGATGATGTAAATTTGCCTTGTCCTCTATTTGATAGTTGAGAAGATGGGGGAAAAATTGTTTTGAATGGTTTCTTTTGGTTTTCTTTTTTGGTCTCCACCAAAGGGGGAAATTGAAAACTTGCAATTAGACTAGATAATTGTGTTAAGCTTAATTGTGATGTGAAACCTAAAACAAATCATTCTGTTAGGCTATGAATTTAAAACTCAAAATTTAGCATGTTTTCTTGCTGACCAAACAAAGCATTTGAGTATTTGTTTTATATTGAAATTTGTGTAAAGTTCCTGAATAGAACCTTAAACCCCTTTGGTTGACAAAATATGGTTGTATTAGGGTTTGTTGTTAATGTTCATATTGGAGACTAGGACAAACCAGAAACTAAAGGAAGCTTTTAATTCTTGTATAGAAATCAATACTATTTTTTATTTTTTATTATTATTTTTTTAAAATTCTTGCTGATGATTATTTGATTTGCTTGGAACCTTAAAGCAAAATGAATCCTTAATGACAACACATCTACAAGCATAATGGCATCCTACCAATGCTTAAAAGGAATTCATCAATCAAAACCACACCTCACGCTAGCAAGATAATGCTGCTGATGGGCCATTCGATGTGGTATTCACATTTGAAGAAAAGGTTTTCGATATGACTGTTGAAGGTTAATGTTTGCAATTTTGTTTTGTTTCTAATGCATCATATATTATAGATAGGTTATTGAGCAATCTTAAAAATATTTGATTGTAGTTGGATATCTAATTTCTCAATTTGAGCTTTTCATTTTCTTAACATCGTTTTGTTTTTTCTATCATAGGTTTGAGATAGAGGTATTGGCAATTTTAGGGTCTTTCTAGAGGGCGGTGCTTGAAGATTAATGCTAAAGATATGGTATCTACAAATTGTATATATGTTTGATGTATTCTTGCAATTGAAAGTACCTTATAATTTGAAAATTGGTATTTTGATACTTGTTTCTTACTTTTCTATTAATGTGTGTCTATCCTACTAGGTATTCAAGAAATATAGCAAAAAAAGAGGAAGATGATGAAGAATTAGTGACCACCTCTTACGAAGATAGTATTGTATTTTTCAATTTAAGTTTGTATTATCTTAATTGAATATTTGTAATTAGGTTTTTTGTTTTTTTTTTTTTTTTTGTATATAGAAAATAGAGAGTAAGTAGAAAAAGATTTATTCCATTGTGTTTTTAGTATTCAAATGTATCTATAATAATTTTTTCCCTTGAGTAATAATTTATTTACATTGTTTTAGGACTTAGTTATTACTATCATAATTAAATATGTATCAAATTTAATTTGGAAATAAGTTTCATATGGTAACAAGTTTATTTTCTATTAAAACTAAAAATTATAGTAAAATAATATTAAATTTGTCATAGGCAACCTTGACAGATGGCCAATGCCCAACATTGACATTGCAATAGCTAGAAACCTTGACGTATGATACTTATCCTTGACATCTGTTGTAGCAACCTTAACAGAAGAGCAAGTTAACATTGACATAAGATAAAAAAATCTTGACATATGTTGAATCCAACCTTGACAAAAGTGAAAGAAACATTGACATATGTCATACTAACAAAGATTCGATCATTGGTAGAAATAGAAACAACCTTGACATATGTAAATGTCAAGGTGACATATGTAAATGTCAAGATAGCTTTAAACTTTTCTTGACACTGGCATAGATGACATATATAAATAGTAACATACCTTGACATATATACCCTACCTTGATGGTGAAAAACTGTCAATGAAAGGCTTTTTTCTTGTAGTGATACGAGATACTATAAAGTTTTTTATATTTGTCTTGCTTCCCTTGCTAAGATATAGTAGCTCGAGGGAAAGTTGCATGCACTTAATGAGGCTAAGGTTAGGGAATAAAGTAATACGAGATGCCCAATATTTAGGAGTCCTTGTTCAATTATGAATTAGATCTATGGTTCGACATGATTTTAGATTCATTAATGAGTTGAATAAAATAAAATATTATTTTAGTAAAAATAATCATCAATACCTATAAATGTGTAGATTCCAACATGTGATATTAGAGTCATAAAATAAAAAAATGTGCAAGGCTAGAAGATCAAAACTATAATACTAAGGAGTTGCTAGAATATCAAGAAAGCTACAATTTTTGTTAGTTAAATTATGGATGCAAATAATAACTAAATTCAATTTCAATTCCCAATTTGACTTATAAGGATTTCGACAATTAATGTATTCAGATGTGTGTATTGTTTATATCTTAAAATTTATATAACCTAATAATAACTACAATAATGTTTGCTAATCTGAAGACACCATCAAAGGAGCATAAATACTTATTTGAAGATTCTCTAAAGAAAGATAAAAAAAAACACCCTATGCAATATTCAAAGCAATAGAGGAACACCAGAACCTAACCAATAACTAACAAGGGTTAGTAATCTAATTGATAGCATAATAGCTGCCCAATTCTCTTAGTTCTAATGGCATTTTATTGTAAGTCAACCATATATCCGGAATACAGTTATTGATTCATTTTCCATTAGTATCTCTAATGATTGGAATTAGAGGTTTTATTTTATGTTTAATCATTTTGTTTAAGAGGATCCTTAAATCAATGCTAGGGAAATTCCATAGGTTTCAATCTAGCCATTGGGTATTAGTGGTTTTCTTTCAAGGAGGATTGATTCCTGACAACCCTACTGATAAAGGGCTTAATAGTAACAAAATAAAAAATAAAAAAAAATACACATGTCATACTCCCAAAAAAAATATATATATACAAAGTTGATTATCACATCAAAAGAATGAAGTTGCAAATCGGAAGAAGTAAATTCGAGTATATCAACATGAATGACTCGAAATCAATCTCAGATTATTTTGATAAGGTGTAGATAATTGGAAACCATATGTTAGAAGTTTGATGATAAAAGAATAGTAAAGAAAGTTATGCGATATTTAATGTAAAATTTGAATATGTGGTTGTTACTATTGAAGAAGAAAAGTACAATTGTAAATATAGTAAGAAGTTTGGGATATCATGGTTGTTACTCATAACAATATTTCTATTGAGAAATATATATATATATATATATATATATATATATATATATATATTCCAAATTTGAGAGTATGGGAATGAAAAAAGATGAAAGTTTCTCTAAATTTTGTATTAAACTAAGTTATTCAAGCTTTAATCTAGGTAAAAGGACCCTAGAATCTAAGGTAGTAAGAAAAATATTAAGGTCTCTCTTTTCGAGATTTAGGCTTAAGGTTATCACTAAAGAAAAAAAAAACAAGAATGTAAATACCTTGAGAGTGGATGAGCTAGTCAAATCCTTCTATCTTCAAAGAAGTCAAAAGATCTAAAAGCTTCTATGGAAGATTAAAATAAATAAAGGCTCATGATTAATGATGCAAATCCTTACTAAAATCTAAATATCAATGTTTATTAGGAAATTTAAATCTTCTATGAAACTTTAAAAGAAATCTAACAAAAAATTAACTTCAAGAAAAAGAAAGGAAATATCACTAAGAATAAAGGGAAATAGAAACCATCATCCTAATCCAATTTCTATGATGATAGTACAAAAAGGCACTTTTTTTTACTACTCTATTCCCAAAAGAAACAAGAAAGTAATGGAAGTGACTTAATGCGATTCAAAGTTTAATGGGAATAAATCAAATGACTCTAATGAGAGTAATAAAAGCTCAAATTTTGTTGTTTTTATAGTCTTTCTTAAAGTAGCTAAATTAGAAATTAGAAAAAAAAAAATCTTGTAAGGAATATGAAAATTCTTTTGAATAAAATAAAGAGCAAGAACCTAAAAATTTATAAGATACTTATAATTTTCTATAGAATTAAAGCTTCAAAATGAAATGTGTAAATGTGAAAATAAAAAAATGACTAAAACAATTTGTAATATTGAATTTTTGAATGCTAAAATTCATGAAATGCATGGTATTCTAGATTCTTGTAATTATAAAAGTAATAGTTTGTGAGACAATGTTATGGCTATGGAATCTAAAAAATTTAGTTTGCTTGATGAGATAAAATTTATAAAGTTTAAAGATTGCAATGTACTTAATAAAAATGATGCAATGATTCCTAAGGAAGCATTTTGGAGATGACCTATGTAAAAAGGAAAATGGTCTATTTGGTTACTTGGATGCCTTAGGCTCTATGAAATGTCGTATGTTGTTGGACTATAAGCTAATTTGATTAATATTATCCAAATTTATGATAATATGTTTGGTGCAATGTTCTCCTAGGACAAATGCGAAATCTAGGATGAGTGAGGGAAGTGTTTTCTTACTAGATTGAGTATAGTGCTGGGACACTCAAATTACTCCATTCCTTAGTTGTGGATTGTATAGCTCTCTAGATCTAACACAGTGGAAACATGGCATTCAAAAACCATAAAAGGACCTAGATCTAAATAATATAGAAACCATACTTGTGATATGGATGTTCTCGGATTGATTCCAATTTGTAGAAAATATTGATGAAGATTCTAAAACCATAGAAAGCATTATAGAGTTCATCTACCTAGTGTTTTTCCACTGAATCTCTCCTCACACAAATTTAAGTATGAGAAAAGTATAGGATTTTCTTTATAGTATGGATAGGGTTTCTATCTAGTGGCTTTCTAGAAGACCACATGGCAAAAATATTTAACCCTAAACCTCTAAGGGGGTTTATATAAGGCTTTCTATGGGCTTAAGTGATTTAAGCCCAAATTAAGCTTGGTTCATCTAATCCAACCCACATGAGTCCTAATTAATTAATTAGTTCTATTGGGCTCCAGTGAATTAATTAGTCAATCCAAAAAGTCAATTCATAAGATTTAGTGCAACCTTGTATTTTTACCCAAATCCCTTAAATAAAAATGTGCCTCCATGAATGAGAAACTTGAGCGAGGACCACTATGACCTATGAGAAAATACTCACTCCCTTAGAATCCAATTTTGAAGTCGATTTAACATTCCACTAAAAAAAGTCAACTACACTCTAGTATCTTATGAAATTGCAATAAGGTGAAGTTCAAGTCTGTGACCTACTATCCATTACAAGCAAACTTTCTATGAACTAATGTCTGTTATCTAACAAGGTAGTGCTACCAACCTATCAAGATTAGCTTTACAATCCTTGAGTTACAAATCCACTTATTATGTGATCAATTGATATACTCAAAATCTAAAGAGTATATGTCAAATTCCACTAAAGGAATTGCTATGATCATAGTCTTCTTGATCACATGTCCTTTAGATCATCGAATAAGACATACTGTCTCAATCCCAAGAGATTTCATAGTACTTCTATTGAGAATATCTATTGCCACTAGTCTCCATCAATAGTGACTCAATCCATAGGGATATATGACCATATTAAGGTCTCACTCATAGGTCAAATTCTTCTATTGATTTTGACACAAGCTCAATATCCTCTCAAAGTTGAAAGTCTATGTAATATAGTAGCTTGGTGAATCATGACAACCAATAGCCTTACATCATCATTCATCGTAGGTCCCATCCATTATGTAATCGTATACACTAGTGCATTCACCATTTGAAACTCATCCCAATGGATAAAACAAGTCATCTCTCTAATTAGGAGATAGTGTATTATAGTCTCTATTGAGTTGCCTAAATCCATGAATCGACTGTGAATAATTATCTTGTAAGGAACCCATGACTTATATTGTCTATGCAACTCCTAATGCATCTGAGTCACGTACAATGTAAGTGATATGAGCGTGTATGCTCAAATAACCAATTAATGTAAATAAGATAATAAAGGAAACTAGGTAAATAAATAAATTAATTAATATAAAACTATTACATCATGTCATGCTTTTGAGGGCTTTATTCCAACATATAAATAGTTAGTGTACCATTTAGTTCTAGTCCTTCGGTATATTGAAACAATGCTTAGTTAGATTCAATTAAGTTATAATGTACTAAAGGTTAAGACACATTAATAATTAGACTTTAATCACCATGGAAAATAGAAATCTTTCTAGAGGTGTCCCTAAGCTAAATGAACCTAATAATCCCATTTTTTGAAGAGTGTCTCAAAGTAAAACAAGTTAGAAGGCCTTACAAAAAAAATTGATTCACATGGACCTTATGGCTCCTATAAAGACCATGAACATGGAAGGTAAGAGGTATGTTGTAGTTAGGTTGATGACTTCTCTTAGTATAATATTTTTTCACATTTCTAAGAGAAAATTCAAAAGCCTTTGATCATTTTAGATTAGGGACACTAAGACTTTATCAAGTAAATTCTCTAATGGTGATCATTGGGTAGCATAGGTGTCAAATGTATTCCTAGTATGTTTTAAGGGCTAATAGGAGATTATTAGAATAAAACTCTAAAAAGTATGACATGATGTAACAATAAAGGATTTTATTATCTATAATATGATTCTAACTTCCTTCTTTATTTATCCTATTCATGCATTACATTATCAGAGTATTCAGGTTTGACATATCTTGTAATGCATATGACCTAGGTGCATTAGGAGTTGCATAGATGATCTAAGTCATAGGTTCCTTGGAAATAAATGAGTTATTCACAACTGGTTCATAAACTTAGGCAATTCATTTAAGGTTGTAGTGTACTAATTCCTAATTGGAGGGATGACTTTTCTTAGTCATCAAAATGGTTTGCCCATGGTGAGTACACTAGTGTTTATGATTACACATTGGACATGACCTATGGTGAGTCATGATATTGGCTATCAATTGGTCATGACCTCACCAAGCTACTATATTATATGAGCTCTCAACCTTGAGAGGGTACTAAGCTTGTACTAAAGTCTTCAATGACTTTTAAATAAGGGTGAAACCTTAAGGTTGCCATGTATTCTCTATAAATTAGGTCACTGTTGATAAAAGTTGATGGCATAAGTATATTCAAGACAGGCATCATGATATTTCATAGGTTTGAAATAATTTGTCTTTTAGGGTGATCCTAAGGATATATGATTAGGAAATCCATGGCCATAATAATTCCTTAATTGGAATTTGACATATGCTCTTAGAGAGTTACAGTATGTTAGTTGATCACATAATAAGAGAATCTAAGACTGAAGAATTGTAGAGGTATATTCGAAGGTTCATAACATTCACCTCCTTAGATTACAAACATTAGTTCATGGGGAGTCTATATACGATGGATAGTAGGTCACAAACCTAAAATTAGTATTCTATCATAATATCGTAGAATATAAAAGAGCAGTTGACTCTTTATAGCGGGATGTTAATTCATTTTCATAATTAAATTTTAAGGAAGCCAATATTTTCCTTTGGGTCTCAATGATTCCCACCATGCTAGCATGGTTTTTAAGGAATTTGTGGATTCTATATTCATTGGTGTGCATGAGGGCATTTGGTCAAACATGCAAGGCTGCACAAAAGCTTATGAATTATCTTTGTGGATTGAGCTAATTGGCTAGTTGTAGTCTAATAGGGTTAATTGATTAGGACTCAAGAGTGATTCAAGCCTAAGATGGACTTAAGTCACTTAAACCCACATGTTAGCCTATATAAACCCCCTTAGAGGTTTAATATTTGTAGTATTTCCATTCACTTTTCCATAAAGAGTAACCTTAGCCTCCACCCTCAAGAGTGGATTCCACCTCTTCATGTGCCAAAATCCAGAAAAGTCTTATCGAGTAGAAAATCTACTAGTCTATGAGATCCATATTGACTCTTCACTAAGTAGATTTGACCTAAGAACATCCAAGTCATAGACAAAACACTCTTTTTCTCTATATCTAAGTTTTAATGTATACTATGCTTCTATTTTATACTTAGAGAGCCCTTAGGATAGTTTGCATGCACCCTAATGGTCTAGGAATAGGAATAGAGATATCTAGGTATTTCCAACAAATTACATCAAAGTAATTATAACATATCACAGGGAGGCTAATATGGCATGTAAAATCAATTGATTTTGTCTCATCCAAAAAACATGAGCAAGGTTAGGATTAAAGGAAACATTGGTTACAATAATAGAAGGATGAAATGGTAAGGAGTCATATATCAAGGTAACTGTTGGGAAACCCTGGATCATATGTCCATGCTCTCTGACAACCTAAGGACACTAGATCTACACAACATAAGTGATAAAGACTATTTAAGGCCTAAAAATATAACTTTGATCTAGATATTCCTAAATCAAACTCCAAACGAAAAAGAAGATTGTGTAGATCTTGAAAATCAACCTCGTGATCTTCTACTTCATAACTTTCTCCCAAACCTTGGCATGTGAGAACAGTGTAATCTTCTCCATAGGAATGAAGACTAGGGTTCTCTCTTCTTTTTGGAAAATAGAATGACTTATATCATATAAGTCCTACTCCCTAAGGGGATATAGACCTACCTATGAGCTTAAATAAGTTAAGCTCATCCTATGCTTAGGTCACTCAATCTAGTTCACTAGGCCCCAATTAATTAATTAGCTATATTAGGCTCCAATTAATTAATTAACTCATTTTAGACAGACCATTGATAAACTCCTATGCAACCTTATGGTTTTACTAAAATCCCTTTATGCACACTTGTGAATAAAAAATAAAATAAAAAACTCATTTATTCCTCAAATGATGTGCCGCCAAGGAATGTGAGCTTTAGTGAGATCACTAGGAACTATAAGAGATTATTGATTCCCTTATAATTTAATTTTGAAGTTTTACTCAACATCCTTCTCAAGATAGTCAATCTCACTCTAGTATTCTTCGATATGAAGCTCACTCCATGACCTATTAATCAATTGTATAAAAACTTCCAATAAATTGGTATCCATAATTTGATGAGATAAATACTATCAACCTCTCAAGATTAGCTCTCCAATCCTTGAGTTTCAAATTCTCCTATTTTTTAATAAACTTAATTACATACTTCAACTCTCTACGAGCATGTGTCAAATTCCACTTAAGGAATTTCTATGACCATAATTTACTTGATTACTAGTCCTTAGGATCACCCAATGGGATACACTATCTTAATCCCATAAGATATCATGGTGTCTATCTTGAAAATATCTTTTGTCATCTGCCTTAATTAGTGGTGACTCAATCCATAAATAATATACAACCACCTTCAGATCTTACACATAAGTCAAAGCCACTAAAAATTTCAATACTAGCTTAATTCTCTCAAGGTTGGGAGCCTATGCAACATAGCTAGTATCTTGATGAATCATGACTACGTTATAATTAATGTCGCAATTCATCGTAAATCTCATCCAATGTGTAATCATACATGGTAGCACACTCAGTGTGGGAAAACTATCCTAATGATCCCTCTTATTTTTATTTATAGGCTCCAATTTTTATGGATTAACTCCAAATTTTTTGGTTAAGTAAAATTTTGGTTGAAGCCCTAGTTTTTATGTAATGTTGATCCTCAATTTTTATGGAATTTTTTTTTTTGTATAACCAACATTTTATTCGAAGCTCCCATGATATATATATATAATAGAAATATAAATTTAAAAATAAAACTATAAACATTTTAAAAATCATACCTATATCATCATTTTTATTGTATCATCAAATACATCTAAAATGGATATTTATCTGTAAGATATGTTTTAAAGTTTTACATATTACTGATGTACTACTCGATAATACAAATTTATTATACATATATTATTTAAAAGTAACAATTTGAACATTTATATTATATCTTGTTTTATCAAATTTTTTTCTCAAAAATTCTTTGGTTGCTATTATTTATATATTCATAAAATCTAACTATAATATATCGATGAAAACCTATAATTTCATCTTGCTCATGAAAGAAAAAATATATATATGAGACTTGACAGCATCTTGAACATATGTATTATTTCTTATTTTATTAATTATTTTTCTAAACTTTCTTGGATCGATATTTCTTAATATATCCATAAAATCCAAACTTCTAGGAGATGATTTCTAGATACCTAGAATAAACTTCCAAATTCAAAATATTGAATCAAATAAGAGAATTAATGGAATATGAATACAACACCCAGCCTTAGGGATGGCAATGGGGCGGGTTTTTTTCGGGTACCCGTCCCGCCCTGCCCCTAATGGGACGGGGTTAAATTTTATTAAACGGGTTTGGGACGGGTTTGGGAATGATTTAAAAAACCCAAAGCGGGTTCGGGTATTGCCCCACCCTGCCCCGCCCCGGTTATATATAAAATTAATCAGGCGTGGGTATTCCTCGTCCTAACACACTTTTGCCCTTTAACTCTTCCACTGTTCTGGGTATGGTAGCTTCTTGTCGCCAAAAACCAAAGAGCACTAGCTCTTCTCCACTTCCAAGACTCACCGGAGAGGACACGAAGAGAAAAACCGAAAAAGGAAGCTGGCCTAGAGATCGTTGTCGTTCCACTCCGGTATTTCGATGACTATGGCCCCGCAGGCGGAGCTTTGCCGTCCGAAGACCTTGCCGGACTTGCTCGTAGGAGTGTCTTTGGCCAAAACGACTTTCCTTGGAAACAAAAAGCAGCTAACAAAAGAACAATAAAAGTTTGTTTTTTTTTTTTTTTTCTCGGTTCCCAAACAACTCTACTTCTCATCTCAATCACCTATGCCAATGCGATTAATGGCAACATTTCTGATATTTCCCTCACTCTGCTAGCATATCCCGTTGATTTCAAGTCTTGACATGTAGTTCCTCACTTCAGTCTTGATCATGTCTTATACCATAAGGAAAAAGTCTGTACCAAAGGTAATCGACTCAGGATTCTCCGGCATAGCGAAGGTTAGAGCCAGTTGATTATCTGGAGACGCCACCTTGTTATGGCAAGGAACAGAGTCGAGAGGTGGAGATTCGTACTCGTTCTCATAGGTCTCAGTTCTTAGGAGGGAGAGGGTGAGCCCTGTTGGAGGATCGTCTTTCTTCGAGGATGGCTCAAATTGCTGAGGAGGCACTTGGACCACTCCAGTTCTTGCCACAGGCCGATACAGATTTGGAGAAGAAACTACAGGAAAGCCAGTGCTGCTTACATCAGATCCGGTAGGACTACCAAGGCTTAAGCAAAGCCCCATTGCTACCATCGAGGGGCCGCCACCGCTCGATTGCCTCTTCTCAGGCCGCGATCCTTCGTTATCAACCGGCACAGGCGTCGACACTTTTTCGAGCTCCGCCATGAACTTCCTCTTCAAAGTCGAGTTCCAGTGGTTCTTGATCACAGTTCTGTTTAGAAAGTAAGCCCTCTCTCGCCGGTTTCAATTATGAATTAAAAAAAAAAAAAGTTAAACTAGGCAGGGCGGGTATGGGAATTTATCATACCCGCCCCGCCCTGCCCTGTTTAGTTTTTTAAATGGGTTGGGGATGTGATTTGTTTTGAATAAATGGGACGGAGTTGAGATGGGAGCGACCTATCCCGAATCGGCCCCGTTGCCTTTCCTACCCAGCCTGACCTTTTCCACTAATGAAACATGTTGGAAAGGCTCATCAAATTAAAGAACAAATAAAAGCAAAATAAAAAGGAAAAGGAAAAGGAAAGAAACCTACTACCTTAGCTCCATGTACCCAAGAGAAAGGAAATATTTCTATTTTTCCATTTATCTTTTTTTTTAATACAATTAAAAGAAATAATTGAGATAATATTACTTACAATTATATGGAATAGTTGAAAATAAATAAATAAATTAAAATAAAGTTGTTAAAGAGGCATTCAAATATAAAATTTTTATGCTTATTTTTTATGGAATTGTAATTTTTACTAAATTATTTCATACAGAAAAAAAAATCAATATTAAAAAAAATTACTTTATATATATATATATATATATTTTTTAATAATTTCTTCTGTACATGGTGGAATAATGGGATTTCAAAACTTAGTAGGTCCCTACCATAAAGATGAGCACCTGTACAATGAGTGGTGGTATGGATTAATAATGTCTGTAATTAGTGTTACTTTGTCTTCACATCCTCTCTAAAATGCTTTTCTAGGTTAATAATTAATTAAATATCTATAATTTTAAAATATATAAAAAAAAAGGGAAAAAAAACCTAGACTTCTACATTAATTTAACAAAAATAGATTCTATATAGCATTGACTAAGGCTGAATCAGTTCTCAATCAATTGTATGAAGACATTTCTTTTGCCTAACATATGAAAAAAAAAAAAAAAAAAAAAAGAAAAATTGCTATTAATTTTACAAAATAATTAATTTATTTTTAAAATGTCACAGTAAAATATTTGTATTATGAAATAGAAAATAAAATTTCATCATTAATCAAATCAAATAAGCAATTATATCAACTACTTTGAATAATTATATGGTGTTTTTTTTTTTTTTTACTTAATTTTAAATAGAACTTTAAATTAAATGGTGTTTATTAGTGTTAAGTATTGCGTTTTTTATTTTTTTAATATTTTATTTTTATTAAGCGTTAAAAAATCAACATATTATTTTTTTATTTAGAAAAAACCAAATATTTTAGTTTTTTATTCATCTAAAAACTTATAATAAATCATAAAAAAAAAATAGAAAAACAACCAAAAGTAAATTATTTTAAACAAAAAAAAAAAAAAAGACCAAACACCCTCTTCGTGCCATATACATAATATAAAAGTTTGTAACACTTTATACTTTTATTTTTATTATCTATAAAGGAAATGGTTGCATGTGATAAATAAGCACTTAAAAATGGAAATTTTGGAAAGGAAGACCCATCTATATGTGAAATGGAAGTAATCCAAATTAGAAGGAATCTTAACAAACACTCTTCAATAATAGCATACCCATTGATTATTCCTGGCCTTTTTCCTGCTACCAATGCCTTTGTTTTTGAATGCTTCATGGCAACTACCTCATCCTTGTCTCCATATCAACATTTCCAATATTATTTCTACGTGTAAACACAAATGTTGGCTGTACTTTAAGGGAAGTCAACTAAATAAAAATGGAAAAATGGCTTCTTCTTCCTTTTTTTTTTTTTTCCAAATTCTCTCATCAGTTGCCCTTTTTTCCTTCTTTTTTTTTTCAATTTTATTGGGAAATAAAAAAGTCCCTTGATGGTGGAAATTACACTATAAATTTAATGCTTTGTGAATCCAAACTCATCTCCACCCAATGAATGTAGAGACCCTGTTTTGGTCAACATCGTTTTGGCCCATAGCTTTTTCCTTCAATGTACATGACAGCTAGTTGGAAATAATCCTTTTCCACCGCCACCCATCAATTATATATTCAATTCAAATTTGCTTTTGAGAAAAATATCAAAACTAAATTGATAATTAAGAAGAGGCAAATTTTGAAGGGAAAAAAAAAAAATGAGCTAAAACATTAATATCATTTATTTTAAAATTATAAAATTCAATTTTGAGTGAAATTAACTCATCTAAATCTCACAATCTCCAAGCTTTGCAATGAAATGATGCCTTTATAAACAAAAGGGAGGAGTAATGGCCATGGCTCCTCCTCACTTCCTCCTTGTCAGCTATCCAGCGCAAGGCCACATCAATCCAACTCTCCGGTTGGCCAAGCGGCTAATACAAATCGGTGCTCAGGTCACCTTTGTCACTACCGTCTATGCCCAACGCCGCATGGTCAAACCGCTGTCTGTTTGTGGATTATCCTTCGCCCCCTTCTCTGATGGCTACGACGATGGGTGTGAAAACAAAGACAATTTACATCACGTTCTGTCAGAGATTAAGCGCCAAGGAACGCTAAAGCTCACTGAGCTCGTGCTGGAATGTGCTGACCAAGGTCGGCCCGTTGCTTGCATAGTGTACACCATGATCTTTGATTGGGCGCAAGAGGTGGCACGTAGGGTTCAGGTTTTATCTGCTTATTTCTGGAATCAAGCGACCACAGTGTTTGACATCTACTACTATTACTTCAATGGTTATGGTGATGAAGTTAGAAATAAAAGCATTGATCCCTCATCGTCCATTGAGCTTCCAGGACTGGAGCCACTGTTCACTAGCCGAGACCTTCCCTCTTTTCTACTGTCTTCAAATAAATTGACTTTTGTTCTCGAATCGTTTCAAAAGAATTTCGAAGCACTTAGCCAAGATGAAAACCCTAAAGTACTGCTAAACACCTTTGATGCATTAGAGCCCAAGGCTTTGCGGGCCTTGGACAAGCTTAAATTGATTGGAATTGGCCCCTTGATCCCATCTGCTTTCTTGGATGCAAAAGATCCAACTGATATTTCTTTCGGAGGGGACCTATTTCAAGGTTCCACTGACTACATAGAATGGTTGAACTCCAAGCCCAAATCATCAGTCATTTACATATCCTTTGGGAGCTTAGCTATTTTGTCAAAGCCGCAAATGGAGGAGATTGCCTGTGGTCTGCTAAATAGTGACCGACCTTTTTTGTGGGTCATAAGAGAACCCGATAAGGGAGAAGTGAAAGATGAAGAAATGCTGGGTTGCAGAGAAGAATTGGAACAGAGAGGGATGATAGTACCTTGGTGTTCCCAATTGGAGGTTTTGACCCATCCATCATTGGGATGTTTTGTGACGCACTGTGGGTGGAATTCAACCTTGGAGAGCATGGTTTGTGGGGTTCCGGTTGTGGCATTTCCCCAAGGGACGGATCAAGCCACCAACGCAAAGCTGATCACGGACATGTGGAAAACTGGCATTCGGGTGTGGGCGAATGAAGAAGGAACGGTTGAACGTGATGAGATAAAGATGTGCTTGGAAATTGTTATGGGAGATGGAGAAAGAGCAGAAGGATTGAGAAGGAATGCTGAGAAATGGAAGGAGTTGGCGAGGGAAGCTATGAAGAATGGTGGAATTTCGGACAATAATCTCAAGGCTTTTGTGGATGAAGTTGGACAAAAATTGTAACTAGTCAGTGCATCTAGATTCGTTCATGAAAAGTATCTTTTCTGGGATACAAAAAGCTCCTAGCCAGTGCATCTAGATCAGTGTGTTCAAGTTTATGTTTATTTATTTATTTATTGTTTTTTTCCTAAGTGGAGAGAGTTTTTTAAATTTTTTAGATGTCTTTAAATAAGATTTGAATATTTATTAAATAATGAAATTCACCGCCGAGTCAGATTATTCTTCATAATGGGATCTGACTGTTTGATTTTGAAATCAACTACTCTAACCAAATGTGGTGAGCAATCGGTAGACCTCAAGCCACTATCGTTTGTACCCCCATGTTGGTTTGCAATTTGACATCAAAATGTGGTATCAAAATAAATAGATAGTGTTTGAAAGAAAGAGAAAAATCAGAAAAGAAAGAAGGAATATTACCAATACCTTCTATGTTTTTCATCTTATTATTATTCTATAGAAAACATAGTTCTTTCAATAGTAAGTCACCTGTAATTACTTGAAGAGTTTTTAATAACAAAAAGAGAACTAACTAAGCTATAGCTTAAGTAATCAACAACTGTAACAGTTGTAGCTGAATGAATCCTCTCTAACAGCCCCCTCAAACTGAGTAGGGACCTTGTGTGACACTGAGTTTGTCTCGCATGCTAAGGAACTGAGAGCTAGGGAATAGCTTAGGTGAAGAGGTCTACAAGTTGAGCGCATGAGGGAACATGATAGATATGGATTTACTAAAAGGTGAACTATGTTGAGGAAGTAATGTGGAGTTCTCGAAGAAGAGATTAGAGCCATGAAATTTCGAACAACAATGTAACAACATTGTGATATTCACTCATGGCCTGTTTCCAATGACTAAGTTGGAGTGCTTCAATGACCGAAGTTGGTATGGTTGAGATAGTAAAGTCCTTGGTTTAAAGATGTCAAACTTGGAGTGTGTGGTCATGTGATGGGTAGTAGAAAGAGGCTAAGTAGGGGGTGGAAGTGGGAGTTGAACATATAATGAGAGGTCAGGCAGAGAGGCGTGAGTAAGGTAGGGTGATTTGGAAATTGGACTGACAAATGAGGAAGGGGGTACTTGTGAAGGAGCCAGGTAAGAAGAAGAAGTGGGGAAAACCATTAACGAGAATGAAGGAAGTGGGGAGGGAGATCGTGAAATGGGGGAAGATGGAGATGCTTATTGTGCAAAAGGGAAGGTGAATTTATCAAAAATAACATCCCGAGAGATAAAGATACAACCATCAGGGCTGAGACATTTGTAGCTCTTGTGGTTTAGACTATAGCCAAGAAATGTGCAGGGAATGGAGTGGCATTAAAGCTTGTTTTTGTTGTGAAGCTGTAGATTAGGATAACTGTTGAATTTTGAAGTTAAATATTGCAACTGGAGTCCTTAACAAAATCTACAACATCCAAATATTTTCTTATTTTTTATTTGGTCAAGATTTGGTTATTTGGTTTCTATTTTATAGGAAGTAGTTGCTCATTATCTAGTAGCTTGATTTTCTACTATTCTAATGTCATTTCAGTTACAAACTCATGTATAAATTCAACACTCTTCATCAATAAAACGTGTGTTCCAGCAACCTAAAATATATATTCTGCATAAGTGTTTAAATCTTAGACCAACATTGTGGTATCAGAGCTGAAGTTATCTTGAGGGGCTAGTGAGTTGAGTAAGTCTGAATACCTTGAGAGTGCCTAAACACCTAAAAACCCGTGAGGTGAGTGAACCCAAAACACCACGAGTGAACCCAAACACCTTCTATAATCATCTAGCAATGGAGGAGTCAAGTCTCACAGCTGCACCATCAATTCTTGATGGAGACAATTATGAAATTTGGGCTGTTAGAATGATAGTTCATCTACAAGCACTTGATGTTTGGGAAGCAGTGGAAGAAAATTATGAAGTTCTTCCCCTGGTAGCCAATCCAAGTGTGGCTCAAATGAAGTTGTATAAAGAAAGAAATACAAGAAAGGCTAAAGCGAAGGCTTGCTTGTTTGTTGTAGTTTCACCATCAATTCTCATAAAAATCATGAGCATTGATTCAGTTGCAGAAATTTGGGAGTATCTCAAGGAGGAATACAAAGGAGATGAAAGAATCAAGAACATGAAGGTGATGAACTTGATTCGAGAATTTGAAATGAAGAAAATGATGGAGTCTGATGCTATTAAAGACTATGGTGCACAACTTCTTTCAATAGCAAACAAAGTTAGGCTGCTTGGAAAAGAATTTTCCAATGAGAAGATTGTTCAAAAGATATTGGTTACACTTCCTGAGAAATATGAAGCTACAATTTCCTCTTTGGAGAATTCAAAGGATTTGTCAACTACTAGCTTGATAGAATTATTACATTCCTTGGAGGTTGCAGAACAAAGAAGACTCATGAGACAAGGAGATACTGTAGAATGAGCATTTCAAGCAAGAATGCAGAAAAATGCATGCCATAAAAATGGCAAGATGAACAACAACAAGCCAAGCAACAACAACCAAAAAAATGGATTTTTTCCACCTTGTCCTCATTGCAAGAAGACATATCATTCTCCACAAAAATGTTGGTGGAGACCAGATGTGAAATGTAACAAGTGTGGTAAACAAGGACATGTGGAGAGGATTTGCAAAAATCAATAGCAGAAAGAAACTAGTGCAGCAGTTGACTATTGTCAGGAGGAGCAATTATTTGCAGCAACGTGTTTTGCTAATAAAAGCACCTGTGAAAGTTGGCTTTTAGATAGTGGTTGTACAAACCACATGACAAATAATCAAGATATCTTTAGAGAACTTGATAGAACAACTATTTCTAAAGTCAGAATTGGAAATGGTGAGTATATTCCAGTGAAGGGCAAATGAACGGTTGCTATCAAAAGCCAAACAAGTTTGAAACTCATTTATGATGTTTTGTTTGTGCCTGATATTGACCAAAACTTACTTAGTGTTGGACAACTCATTGAGAAAGGATTTAAAGTTTATTTTGAAGATAGGAATTGCATTATCAAGGATGCTGAAGGCAAAGAGTTGTTTGATATAAAAATGAAGGGCAAGAGTTTTGCCTTGAATTTATTAGAAGACAAGCATGCTGCTGTTTTACAACAAGATAGCACAACAATGCTTTGGCACAGAAGGCTCAGGCACTTTCATCATGATGTTGTGCTCTACATGAAGAAAAATCAAATAGCCGAAGGACATCCTGACTTAAAAAAAGATCTTCCTATAAGTGCTACTTGTCAATATGGGAAGCAAACTAAACTTTCCTTTCCAAAAAAAAAACATCCTGGAGAGCAACCCAAAAATTGCAACTGGTGCATACTGATGTTGGTGGACCTCAAAAGACGCCATCCTTGAAAGGAAATACAGGCATCGTTCACCAGTTCACTACACCATATAATCCACAACAAAATGGAGTCGTGAAGAGGAAAAATAGAACGATTTTGGAGATGACAAGATGCCTTTTGCATGAAAAAAATCTACTTAAAAAATTTTAGGTTAAAGCTGCAAGTACAATAGTATATTTGTTGAACAAATTCCCAACAAAAGCATTAAAGAAGCAGACCCCTTTCGAAATTTGGTTTGAGTTTCTACGTGGAAGACTTGGAGTTTGCATCTACTAAGTCAACGAAGAGTGTTGAATTTTGACTTAGTATTTGCTGGAATTTGAATTTTGAAGTTAAATATTGCAGTTGAAGTCCTTAACAAAATCTCCAACATCCAAATGTTTTCTTGTTTTTTATTTGGTCAAGATTTGGTTATTTGGTTTTTATTTTATTGGAAGTAGTTGCTCATTATCTAGTAGCATGATTTTTTGCTATTCTAATGTCATTTCAGTTACAAACTCATGTATAAATTCAACAATCTTCATCAATAAAACGTGTGTTCCAGCAACCCAAAATATATATTCTGCATAAGTGTTTAAATCTTAGACTAACAATAACAAGTATAACTAAATACCTTTAGCTGGGAGTTAGCTGGTTTTATGCAAAAAAGTAGTTCAAGTGGGGTTATGTTTTTCCGAATCAGGGTGGGTAATCTATTGGTAACAAAAACACAGGTGTGAAAGGCCCCATCCCAGTATTTGAAAGGTAAAAGAGTCTTATGCTAGGAGGGTAAGTCTTTGTTCAATGATATGTTTACGCCTATTTTGTTGATGAGTGTAGGGACATGAGGTTTTGTGGATAATGCCATTTTGTATCCTAGTTGAAGTTCAACTTGAGACTTGAAGGGAAGAAAGGATTGAAATGCTTTAGACTTTTTGTTTCAGCATGTAAATCTATGTAAGCTAAAAGTAGGCATCAACAAAGTGAATATGATATTGATATCCATTCAAAGAGGGTACTAAGTTGGGCCTCATAAATCAGAATGTATTTGTTCTAACGGTGTTGTATATGAAGAGGTTGAAGGAAAAAGTGGAAACTTATGAATTTTCTCATGCAACAAGCAAAACAAACAGAAGAAGACCTTTTCTGTTTTCTCAACAAATGAAGGTTACATTTGTTGAGTACAAGAGATAAGAATTGAGTAAATAGGTGGCTTTGGTAAGCCAAAAATTGTTTTCTATTTTCTATTGTCAAGAACAGAAAATAGGGTGTTTTCAGATAACATCTTTTAATTGTTTTTAGTTTTCACTTTTTTTTAGAGCTATTTTAAAAAAATAATTATACAAACACGTATAATGATTAAAAATAAAGCTCTAGATATAAAAATTATTTTTAAAACATATTTAAAAATATTAAAAATAAATTAGAAATATTTTATATTCCCAAATAGACTTTTGTTTTATAAAACATCATATAACAGTTTATAAAAACTATTCTTAAAAATTATTTTTTTAGAACTATTTTAAAGAATAATTACCAAATAGGGCCTAAATAGAGATAATATATATGCCAATATGTTGTCAAAAAACAAATGGCCATCTTAATGCCAGGGTTTCCAACCCACCCTCCCTCTCCTTCAGCGACAAGAAGTGGTAAACAAGAAAATAGTAAAGCACATTAACGGATTGTATTTGTTAATTTACACAATAATAATAATAATAATAATTAAAACAAAAGTATCTTAATTTTCAGATTAATTTCTTATTTAAATAAATTAAAGGTCGCATGCATCTTCCTCTCACTCACGTTACTGTTTGACATTACTAATACTTCTCCCATTCTAACTTACAAACCAAATTTTTATTATTCTAACTTGATTGTGAGTACTCCTTTTTAAACAAAAGAATTATTAAAATTTTTATTATTTATGTTCTTCTACTTTTTAGTGTTTAATACATGATAAAGATCCAACTTCTTTGTAGAATTTTCTACCAAAATTTTTAATAAAATTATTAAATCTCTCAAATTAATTAGGTATGTAGAAGATTAGTCAATGAATGATATGTATAGTTTAAAGTCACATTGGAGCCATAAAAAATTATCCATAGCCTTCCTCTATGCCACTGAAAAATTACTCTTTAGTTGTACTAAAAGTAAATACGATAAAATTATAATACAAATGAAATTCAAATGAATAATAATAAAATGCTAATGAAGTGTGAATAAAATAAATTATAAAATTTTATTTCACTCTTTAATAATATATGATATTTCTTCTAAATAATTAAATATAATAATTCTCCTATTTAATGAAATAAAAATATTAACACATTCATATTTTATAAAAAGTATAATAATAGTGAAAATAAAATACTGAAATATTAATGCATTTTTGTTTTATATTTAATATAATAATATTAAATATAAAATAAGAAAATATTTTAAAATTTTAAATTATTTAGTCATAATTTTAACTTCTTCCCAGTATTTTTAATTATAATAGTTCATAAATTATATATTTATAATATAATATTAATGGTTGGATTACAATTTAACTACGGGTAAGAGATTAAGATTCTTTATAATAGTGATTCTAACAAGTGTTTCTAATTTAATACTTGAAAATTTTTATCTTTTGATCATATATTGGAGAAAACAAAAATGTTTTCTAGGATTGTTATCAAATGCACGAGTATGTTTGACAATGATTCTATAAAGTATTTTTATTCTAATAAGTGTTTTTGAAAAATATTAGGCATTTCATAAAATTTGAAAAACATTTTTAAAATTTTAAAAAATCATTTGTAGTATTAAAAAATTACTTATAATATTTTCTAAAAAAAACACTTCATAGGTGACTCTTAATTAGAAACATGTTTGGAAAAATATTTTCACTAAAAACACTTTGAATAGGCGCATTTCAAGTATTTGTTTGTAAGTAATTAATTTTAAGAAATATTTTTTTTTTCTAATATTTGAAAACAACCTTTTTAATAAAAAAATTTCAAACATTAGAATTTTTTTTTTCCAAAAAAAAAAAAAAAAAACCATCTTGTATCAAACGATTCTAAATCATCCACAGTATAGAAAAATAAATATGGATTTTATTTCAAAATCAATTGATTAAGCCAAGCAAATGGCTGAGAGAGAGATCTTTTAGTTCATGGGCTGGAGATCACAAATTTGAAATTTCTCTTTTTTCCAGAAGCAGTTACACTCGCACCTAGGACATGGTTCAGAGTACAAATGTCTTTTATTTGAATGTGATCGCCCCATGCTAATTGGGACCAAAGCAAGCACTCTAAGCGTTTAGGAAAGCCATAAAACAGCATAAAGTAAGTCGTACAACTTCATATCAACACGAGTTAACTTTCATCAAAGAGTACTGCCTCCTCCCAATTCATCCAAAAAAGCCTTCAGATTGTTGTCGGAAGATCCACCATCTTTCACAGCTTCCCTTGCCAAATCCTTCCATTTCCCAGCATTCCTTCTCAATTCTTCCCCTCTTTCTCCACCTCCCATGACGACTTCCAAGCACCTCTTGATCTCCTCGCCTTCAACTATTCCCTCCTCATTCGCTGTCACCAGAACGCCTGTCTTCCACACATCTTCAATTAGCTTCCCGTTGGTCCCTTGATCTGTCCATTGTGGAAATGCTACAACTGGAACCCCAGAAGCCAGGCACTCAAACGTTGAGTTCCACCCACAATGTGAATGAAACATCCCAATGATGGATGTGACAAAACATCCAACTGAGGACACCAAGCCACTATCATCCCTTTCTCTTCCAACTCTTCTCTGCTACTCAGCTTCTCTTCTTCCACTTCTCCGTTTCCGGGTGCTGATCTTATGACCCACAAGAAAGGCCTGCCGCTGTGTAGCAAAGCACATGCAATCTTCTCCATTTGTTGCTTTGACAGAACACAAAGTGTCCCAAACGACACATAAACGACTGATGACTTGGGCTTAGAGTTCAACCAATCGATGCAGTCACTCGGATCTTGGAAATATCTCCTCCAAAAGAAGAATCAGATGGATCGTTGGCATCCAAGAAAGCAGATGGGACCAAAGGTCCAATTCCAATCAATTTAACCTTATCCACAGCTCGTAGCGCCTCGGTCTCCAGTGCGTTGAAGGTGTTCACCAGCACTTTGGGGTTCGTCTCCTGCCTTAGTGCCTCCATGTCCTCTTGAAATGTGGGAATCCATGAAGCATATATGTTTGAAGAGAGTAAAAAGGACAGAATATCACGGCTAGACAGCAACATTGGAAGCCCCGGTAACTCAATTGGATCTGAACCCTCATTGCTGCAGTTTCTAACCACATCACCATAGCCATTGATTACTACTCAAAAAGTACTCTTTTATAGCTTAAAACTAACTGTTTTAAACACTTTTGAGTAGTAGTTAATACATTTTAACTCAATTGGCACATTAAGGAACCTAGCAAGGGTTACTAATCAGTTTTAGGCAAGTTTTGGTGTTTTTGGTAGCTCAAATCCATGACAATGCAAGTTGAAGCTCAAATACATGAAGAATCCAAGCTTTGGAGCACTTCATGGCCTTTGCCAAGCTTGGCAATAGGTTGCCAAGCCAATTAGAGATGAAAGGAAGAACACCAAAGGAAGAAATCCAACAACCAGCATTTTCGCATGCTTGTACGAAATTTCGCACACCATGCAAAACCACAAGAGGCTGCCAAAGAATATCGCACACCATGCGAATTTCGTATGGTATGCGAAATCTTCCTGTGCACCGACTCCGTTAGATTTTTATCTTCAGATATTTTGTGTAATTTCCTAGTTTCTCCTTGTAACCAACCTAGATATTTTCTTTTATATCTTTTTATATATCTTTTAGGTAGCATATATATAAGGAGACAGACAGAGAGAGATAGGTGATGTTTTTTTTCATAAAACACTTGTAAATTCCCCATAGTAAGAAATATATAGAGCTTTTTTACTTTGCCTTACCTTCTCATTTTGTTTTCACTTTTCTTTCTAGCCAAGCAACCTTTAAGGATGAATTCTCAGGGGATGAGTGGCTAGATTTTACATTTCTTGGAGTGATGGAAGCTAGGTGAAGGACCTGAATGCAAAGGTGGGAGTTATCCTTGCTTTAAAGAAAAGTAGTTGTTAACCATTAATGGTTTTTATTTCAAGTTTTAGCTTTAAATCCCATAAAATCACCTTGAATGGCCAATACTTGGTAAGCTTTTCGGATTCTATGGATGCTTATTGCTAGATCCATGGATTTCTATTAGTTATCATTTACAAGCCATTGGAAGGTGGTTCAAGGTGAGGGTCTTTAGTGTTTGGAGCCATTAATGGGAAGCAATTACCATTTTTCATGAATCCTTTGGATCAAATCTTAATTGCCAAATACAAAACCGGTTCAGGAGATAACCATCCTTTATGTTATTGTCCCCAACGCGAGGAGAAGATCTGGAATCTCCCCCTTTGCTTAAGGAACCCAATCCTAGTGACCTAAAACTCCAAGAGACCTTTTCTTTGTAGTTAACTTCACTTATTATTTTTTTCCTTAACTTAAAATCAATCTTTGCAACCACAATTCCATTTTCTTTAAAAGCTAATTTTCATAAGGAAAAGCACCATTTTATTTCCTTCACTAAAGTCAACTGTACGATGAAAACCCATCCCTGTGGACGATTCTAGAGCTACTATACTATGTTAGCTATGCTACCCTAGTGTGAGGTGATTTAGGTTTTATAAACTTTATTGATAACACCCGTCTGAGCCAGAATCAAATGGCACAACTACAATGGGGACGAATCAGCCATCGAAGTAATGATGATAAATTATAAAAACAGTGGCGCTCTGAATCCAAAGTAGCGCAGACAGAAGTTGAAGGCTACGCGCCAGCTCTGCCGCCCAAGCAAAGAGAATGGTGTGCACTAAGCAAGTAACTGGTCGGCCTTGGTCATCTCTTATTGCAATGATCTGCCTAAGGGTTTCTGATCCGCAATGCTTGATCTCAGACAAATAGTGTTGGACATGATCTTCGAGCTTGATCCCATCATCATAGCCATCGAAGAAGGGAACTAGGGTTAAACCGGGGAGGGTTGGACCTTTGGGCATGCGGCGATGAGTAGAGACGGAGACGGCGAAGGTGACGTGGGTGCCGGTTTTGATCAGGCGCTTAGTGAATTGGAAGGCTAGGTTGATGTGGCCTTGTAGTGGATGTGATATAATGAGGAAGTGGTGCTACCCCATTGCTGTGACTCAGGATTGTGTTTGTGGCCGGTGAGTTGCATGGGTGATGTATATAATGATTTGAGGGAACAACAACACCAACAACAACAACTACAAGACTTCCCCATTTCATTTTTAGAATATTAAAATTATTTTTATAATTTTTTTTTTCTCTTAGTGTTAGGCTATAAGTTCACCCAATGTTTGATGATCTTTGTATTTTTATCATTTCTATTTTGGAATAATATTTTATGATTTTTTTTCATTTTTTTTAAAATATAACTTCTAAAATTATTTACTTAAAAAAATTAATTACAAATCTATTTTGTATTTAAATGTTATAATCTTTTGGTTTAAGTAGAATGTTAATTTTTTTATTTTTTTTATTTATTAACTTTTTTAAATAACTATTTAATGTGATTTATGTTAAATTATTATGAATGAAATTTGAAGAAAATGTAGATTCTAATTATTTGATTTTTTTTTATTATTTGTAAATTTAATTAATCATTTTGATTTTCATTATTCAAAATTATTATACTAATTTAATATAATATATTTTTATGATATCATAATATATTACTTATTGAAAAATAATGTTAGTCTGATTTAACTCCCTTAGTTTAATTTCATGCTTCTTTGCTAATTATTGACGTTAAAAATAAATTTAAATTTTATTATATTATCTCATATTCATTGCGGTAAACTACAAAAATAGTCTTTATATTTTTACTTGTATTTCAATTTGGCTTCTAGACCTTCACTTAAAACAACCTCAAATTTAAATTATGTTCAAATGTTAAATAGGTGCTTAATTTAAATTTTTTCAAAAAAAAAAAATCTTATAAAATTTATAAAAAAATGATGTTAACAAACATGATATGCATATTGAGTATTATATATTATGATCTTTGATAATAATTCATAATGTTTAAAAATATATTTAATGTTAAAACGATGTGTATGTAATCTCAATGTGTTAAAAAAATATATAATAATAATAATAATAATTATTATTATTATCATTATTATTATTATTATTTATATATGAGCATATGTTTCTTGCATTTTTTTTTATTTACTAAAGATTAAAAAAAATAGACTAGTTATGAAGATTATCATGATAAAAATTAAGATAAGACAACTAGAATTTATTTATTTATTAAACTCTCATTTTTAATATTTTATTCGGAGTAGTGAAATTATTTAGATTTTGAAAAATAGAATTAGTTGGTTAAAAGAAATGAAATAATCTTCATATATGTGAAATGAACGTCTTTCACGTTTTTATTTGAAGAGTAACCCATTTTTAACCCGCATCAAGCAACGTATGGCTAATCCCTCCAGTATTTGCTGCTAACAAGATCAGGTTAGAGCTTTGCTTCGGAACTTGCTCCTCGTATCAATCTTGTCGCAGCCTCTTGTTCTTCATACCAGTCTTGTCGTCACCCCTCGTTCCTTGTATTAGTCTTGTCGTAACCCTTGGTATCTGTGTCATATGAGTCAAGGTGTAGGCCGATATGTTGGCTTCGGGACCACATATGTTCAAATTTCTCGGATCGACAAGTAGGGGCCTCAGGTGATCCAAGCTTTGATTTTTTAGGCATCCTACCCTAATGGGCGACCCATGGTGGTTGTCTCCTAGGTGAGCTTTATTTTTCCTGGGAATATTTGATCTGGTGAAGTGGTGCCATTCTCTTTTGGTTAGAAGCTTATCGACCTGGTTCCAAGAACCAATGCATCCAAGAAGATCTACCCAAATCACATAATTCTAGTTACCTTTTTGGCAAAGGCTTTGGTTCTAAACTAGGAGGTACTAGCCACTCGACCGAGTGGGTGGACCCATGGGTTGGCCACCAATTAAGCCTGGTACCTCTTGTACCCCATTTCACATCAAGAACGCTAGGAAAAGTGCTAGTTAGGCATCACTTGGGCACAAAACCTCTTTACTAGCTCTACGTAGAGGTTCATAAGCCAAACACGCATCGCTTGGAGGGTGCAATGCTTAGAGAATCACATGGAATGACACCATGATGGTAGACACCAAACTTGATTGGCGCATTACATTAAATGTGTCACGCCCCAAGACCCACTCCAAGGGCGTGACGGTCATTTCACACCTCAAACCCGAAGGCTTAAAGTATAACCTGACCCAAACAATCATATTGTAACTGGATGTTACCAATTACCAAATACCTGTTCAGAGTAGCGGAACAAAATCTAAAATCCTCAAAATTCAATTTCCAAATAACTTCCAAATACCAAATGATCCAAATGAACATAACTAACAGTTAAAACAAAATCCAACATAAAATCCTAAGTCAAATCCTAATGATGACCATTCCTCAGCCTAGCCATCACTCCTCACCCGAACTAAGAGTACCTGAAAAATTTTCAACAATTGGGAATGAGCTCACAGCCCAATAAGGAATATTAATGCAATTCATGGATCAAATATTTTCATTTCAAATAGGAGATATCATTTTTTTTTTCATCAAATATCACAGTTTCAAAGATACTAATATATTCAAAATTCAACCAACCATTTTCATATCAAATTCAAATACTTTCACATAAGATTCAATCAAATCCATTCAATTTGCATTACTCTGGTTATCAAATATCAAATGCCTAATTAGGTGAGACTTTTCAAATGGGTGGCTAGCCTCAAATTGTTCCTGGTGGACGGAACTAAACACTACTAGTACTAGTAACCTCTAACCAAACCCCTAGAGGCTGGGGTCCAAATCAATTACATTCCCACCATGAAATGTAAAGGTCAACTATTATATCCCGTTGACAGGGCCGAATAGTCAACTATTATATCCCGCTGACAAGGGCCAAATAAACCAGAGTGATGTTTTTGTTCAAGTATTCAAATTTACCCAACAATATTTAAGTGAAGTACATTCCAAGGCCTTGGAAAGGCCTTGCTATCCAATGCTTCTAAGTGATAAGTGTCCTTAGGCCCGACAGATGTCACTCAGTAGGGTTCTTCCCAATTAAGGCCAAGTTTGCCATCTCTCGATTCTTTTGTATTTTTAAAAACATACTAGAGTATGAGATACCTAAGATGAAACTTTCAGCTCTGAACCCTTTTGTTGTATTGCACCATGACCCGCTGGTGGTAAGCGGGCATCTGTATGGTCACCTCATCCCACCTTTTGTTGGCTAGGTCCAAAAAAAGCTCGATTGAGGCTAAATGGGCATCTACATCTGCTAAAGTTATATGTTCTATGGATAGACCAATTTCAGTTGGAATGACAGCCTCCATTCCAAAGGCTATAGAAAATGATGATTCTCCAGTTAGCTTATTTTGAGTTGTCTGGTAGGCCCATAAGACACCCAGGAGCTCTTCGATTCATTTTTCTTTGGCCTTCTCCAACATTTTTTTTCAGACAATCTAATATGGTCTTGTTGGTGGCTTCAATTTGGCCGTTGTTTTGAGATAAGCGTAATGTAGAGTAGAAGTTCTTGATGTTGAGGTCAGTGCAAAACTGGCAGAAAATACGATTGTTGAATTGGATGTAATTACCAAGTACTAGTGTTGGGGGGATGTTGAATCAGCAAACAATTGTTCGCCACACAAAATTTCATACTTTAGTGTCCTTGATGGTAGCATAAGTCTCTGCTTTGACCCACTTTGAGAAGTAATCTGTGGCTACTAGGAGAAAACGTTTTTGAGCAAGCATCGTAGGTGGTAGTCCAACAATGTCAGGTCCTCATTGCACGAACAGCCAGTGGCTCACAATGGGTGTAAGTTGTTCAGTCGAGAGGTGATATACCAGCACGTAGCGTTGGCACTTGTCTTATTTTTCAACATGTATATCAGCGTCTTTGTGGATGGTTGGCCAATAGTACCTCTTGGATAATATCTTATGAGCTAAAGATTGTCCCCCGCTATGGTTACCACACTATCTTTCATGGATTTCGACAAGTAGGTGTTTAGCTTCATCATTCTGTACACAGTTAAGATATGGATCGTCGTAAGAACACCTATACAAGTGGTCATTGATCATACATAAGCATGTGGCCTTTACCTAGAGCCTATGGGTTCTTTTTCATATTTAGGGAGCGTGTCATCTTTTAGGTACTCGACATATGAGTTCAACTAGGAATTGGCAAGGGTGTCGAGTGTATTAACCGTTTCTCCATCTCCATAAAAGAAAATTATTCTAAAAGCTTGATCGGGAATGCCTAACTCTACTTATTCGGAGAAGAGGAACCCAAGTTGGCGAGGGCATCAACCTAAACATTTCTCCTCTCTAAGAACCAATGTAAAGCCTACAAAATAGAATCAAGAGGCTTTCCTCTTTACGACGTCTAAGTATCTAGCCATTCTTTCATTATATGCTTCATAGTGTCATTCTACTTGGTTAACAACAAGCTGGGAGTCACTACAAACATCAACTTTTCTTACCTGTAGTTGGCGGGCCATTCTTAGCCCTATGAGTATCGCTTTGTATTTGACCTCGTTGATGGATGCCAGGAAACTCAAGTTGATGGATTGTAATAGTTCATCTCCAACGGGGGACTTGAGGACAACTCTGACTCCAGTTCATTTCATTTTCGAAAAACCATATACATAAATAATCCATGTCTCACTATTCTTGTTGCTCTCAGTTTCCAAGCTCTCATATCCTAAAAGTTTGACGATGAAATTCGCTAATACTTAGTCTTTGAGGCTTTGTCGTGGCCTATACTTGAACCCGAACTCACCCAACTTGATAGCCCACTTAACCAGCTGATCGAAGATATCTGACTTGTGCAACACAACCCACATAAGCTGGTCCATAAGGACAACATGGCGTGCGCTTGGAAATATCGCTTAAGCTTCTTAGCCGCAGTGTGCAATGCTAGGGACACCTTTTCAAGCTTAAAGTATCGAGTTTTTGTGTCAAGGAGAGTTTTGTTGACAAAGTATACTAGTTGTTGGGTGTCTTATTCATCTGAACAAACTAAGGAAGAACTTACCACCACAGTTGTAGCCACTAAGCATACACACAATTTTTTGTCTTTGCATGGCAGACTAAGAACGGGAATAGAGCCAAATAGCTTTTGATGGCAGTGAAGGCCTAATTACATTGCTCATCCCACTCGAACTTCTTTTTCTTCCTGAGCACTTCAAAGAAATGTTGCAACTTGTCGGCCGTCTATTTTCCTGTTAGCCGTTGGACCTATTTGACTAGAATGGAGGGGGGGGGGGGCATTTCTTGTAGGGCTCTGATTTGCTGTCAGCTAGCTTTTATCCCGCACTTTGTCACCAAGTAGCTAAGAATTATGCTCACCTGCACTCCAAATGCACAATTTTCGAGATTCAATGTCATGTCATGTATGCGAAGTAAAGCAAAAGCATTCGCAAGGTCCTGGAGGTAGTTCTGCTTCAACTTACCTTTGATCAACATGTCGTCAATATAGAATTCTATGTTTTGTCCCAACAAATGCTAGAATATCTTTATCACCAATCGCTAATAGGTTGCTTCAGCATTCTTAAGGTTGAACGACATTACATCATAACATAGTAAGCCCCGACTAGTAATAAAAGTCGTCTTCTCCGCATATGGTAGGTATATTGGTATCTGATTGTACCCGAAAAAGGAGTCTAAAAAGAAGAAAAGCTCATGGCCTACTGTGGCATCAACGATTTGGTCTATCCAATAGAGAAGAAAATTGTTTTTCAGGCAAGCTTCATTAAGATCAATGAAGTCAATGCACACACACCATTTACTATTTTTCTTCGGGACCATAGAAACGTTGGCTAGCTATTCCGGGTATTATACCTCTTGGATAAATTTAGCTTCAATCAATTGGTCTACTTCTTCCATAATAATCTTATGTCGTTCTTCATAAAATTTACGCAATTTTTATCTAATTTAGCACCATCCTCCCTTCACGTTCAAGTGGTGGCAAGCTATTGAGAGGTGAATCCCCTCTAAGTTGGAGTGTTTCCATGCTAAGACATTTGCATTTTTCCTTAGCAGCTAAGTGAACCTATTCTTTTCCTTTTCCTACAATATTTTCTCTAAAAACACTTTATAGAGGACTCATCAAATAGATTGATGACAATTAGTAACTCAGTGGCCGAGGACTCCCGTTTGTTCGATTTCAAGCTGGAATCCTTTGGTAGTTCCTATTTTTTCCCCCTTGAGCCCCTTTCTCCTTTGCCTATACTAGGGATCATAAACATCGTCATCTAATAGTATCGTCGTGATGTCGTCTAATCTTTGTAAATGTCTATTTGACCTTCATGTTGTCTATCAAGGATTACGTTGTATGGAGAAGGGACGAAGATGGGAAACACGATGTCATTGAGAGAAAATATGGTTGAGCTGTTGAAGCTCAACAAAGCCCTCCTTGGACTTTCCAATGCATGCATCAAAAGGTTTATTTTCTTGTAGGTAGATATATGTATGAGGTCCACAAAACTTCCTTGGTCAATCACTATATGACACACATCGTATTCGATAATGTTCAGCGTTAGGATGAAGGCATTTTCATGTGGCTGAGTGACATAGAGTAGGTCTGCTTTGGAAAATACAATGGTTTCGTCCATTGGAACTAGGCTTCCGACGACAAATATGACTCCCACATTGCAAATCTAGGTCACACGCTTTGCATCTTTTATCAACATCTTGGCATGTCATTTGTTTTTTCATTGCCTATCGATTGGTCCCTCATGTATGACATGGATCACTTGTCTGGCTTCGAAGCCAATTTTAGAGGCAAAAGTAGCTTGGCAAGCAAGGGAAGGTTCTATTCAATTGTGGAGATACTTGCTAAGTTGATCGGCTTGCACCATTTATTCAACCAATAAATGAAGGTGGTGGCACTCTTTGATAGTGTGGCCCTTGTCCTTATGGTATTTGCAAAAGCGATTTTGATCTCTTTGACTTACATCCCCTCACATAGGATTCGACTAGCGAAAACCCTCTAGATTCTGAATTATTGACAACAATTGGCTATAACTGAGAGTGAGCTTTGTTAAATGAGGCGTTGACTTCTCTTCCTAGTACTAAGCTTTGAGTGTCTTTCGCGGTTGGTTTTTTTTTGCCTCCTTGTTGATGAAGTCCTTCAATGGGCTAGTTATGCTCACTCTATCGGGGAGCAATCGTCCAGGATGTCGCAATGATTTGCTAGGATGCCGCTTTAAGATCCTTTTTTAGCATGGCCTACTTGTTGGCTCTCCAGAAGAATCTACAACAAACATGATGTTTCATAACAAATGTTTTTGTAGCAAAGAGTTAGATATTTTTGGCAAATATGTTTTTGCCACAAAAAACATTCGTCACAAAATTGTTGCAACAAGTCCGTCACTAAAAAGTTTTACCAATGAATAAAAAATTTTGTCACTAAAAGTAAATTTTAGCAATGAATAATATTTGTGGCAAAAAATAAACTATTCATAATTAAAAAAAAATCTCTATCTTGAGAAAAGTTTTGTGGTAAAAAGTCTCTTTTAATGACGAATGTTATTTTGTGGGAATATAATATCTTTAGCGACAAATTTATGTTTATGGTTAAAATGCTATGATAATATTTTATTTTTCATTTTTTTATGGAGGTTAGGAGCATGGGTATCCATTTCTAAAAATATGATGACACCCCCACACCTATTTCAAGCCTGGGGAAGGATATTTTGGCTCCATAATAATTCTTATATTAAACTATAATCATTGGGATTCAAACTCATGACCCTTCACTTTATCATTGTTCTTTGAAGAGATTTTCACCATACTATAAATCAATCGATGTTTAAAGAAAAATAACAAATTTTTAATTAGGTTCAACATTATTTCTTTCTTTATACTAATCTCAAATTATAATTATTTTTTATACTCTTTATCAATAAACGAGTATAAACTTGAAAAAAAAATTAAAGATTTCAAAACAAACTTTATAAATTATCAATACTTATTTGCATGATTATTCTTGAAAAAAATATTCAAAGATAGAATTTAAAAAATAAAAAATAAAAACTTTAATATATATATATATATATAATTATTTAGACTAAAATATAATAAAAATCAAAACTCGTAGTAAAGAAATCTTTGGAAAAAAAATATATAATAGTTATGCAAATAAAAAAATTAAAAGCAAAAAAAAAAAGTCTAGATTAAAGCCGAGAGTCTATTTTTTATTTTCTTAATCTTATTTTATTTGAATCATTATATTTGTAATTAATAGGTAAATTTCTTTCCATGAAAATTTTAAAATAAAATTGAAACTTCAAAACTTATATACTTTTATTAAATTTTTATAAATTTCATCTATATATTCAAAATTATAATTGTTAAACTCACATAAAAATATAAAACAACCTTTTTTTTTTTACTTTTTATCAAACATCAAACTTCTTTATGTTTTAAGAAAAAAATTATTTTTATCATAAAGGACTATTTTGTATAATTATTTAATAGTTCTATTTAATATTTAATTTGTTATATAAAAAGTGGTGCATATATAATTAAAATAAAAAGTAATATTCTACCTCAAATTAGATTGTGAAAAAAAATATTTGAAAAAAAAATTGAAATTTCTAACTCATTTCTTATATTTTTTTATTAAAAATAATTTCACATTAAAAAGTAAAGTTTGTAGCAAAATGTCACATGCCATGTGAGAATTATTTTTATCATAATTTTAAAGATGAAATGTAAATTTGTGGCTAAAGAAAATGATATTTTCTACAAATAATTTTGAGGCAAAAAGTTGAATTATTCCCACGATATTTTTAGCAACAAAATTAACTTCATATCAACAAGTAATATTTTACCACGAATAATTTTGTGGCAAAAAGATGAGTTTATAGTAAAATGTTTTATATTTTGTAAGAATTACTTGGGTCATTTTTAGCGACAAAAATGAAACATGTGGCTAAAAGTGACATTTTGCCACAAAATTTAGTTTATGGCCAAAAAATTTGTGGCAAAAAGCGATAATTGTTGTGGTGAGAGGTTGTCCATTGTCTCTAGTGGCTTCTTTGATATAGATTTAAAGAATGAGGTCCTTGAGATAAAACTTTGTTTGAAGGCTTGCATGATCACATCGGTGGTGCAAGGCTCCATTTAGATCAAGGTTTGTCCAAATCTTCACATAAAATCCTGGATGGACTTAGACTCCATCATTTTCAAATTGCTCAGGCTATTGAGGCCCTATTTCTTCCTGGCGGAGGATAATGGTGTGCCACGAACACCTCTAACAGCTCTTAGAAGTCATTAATTGAATTGGTCAGGAGTTTATGGAACTAGGCAAGGGTTGGGCCCTATAAGCTAGCCAGGAATACTTTGCATAAAAGTGCATCGTCTTCTATGTCTAGGGTCATTACTTAGCGGTAATGGATGAGGTGGTCGAAAGGGTCTATGGTACCATCATACATGGTGAATTTAGGCATCGTGAACCCTGAGGGGGCCTTTGTTGCACCATATGGGTAGCCAGGAGTGTTGACAACATATCATTAAGAAAGCATGTGGTGGTTTTGAGCGAAACTTTCTCGATAGCCTCACACAAGAAAACCATTTGTTCAGTTCATGGTCGGTTAATGTCTTCCGGGCGATACCTTTTGGTTTAGCCTTGAGCGGGGCTGATAACTTCACTCAGGGAGTTCTCTTTCTAGGGTTTGGTGGTCGCATATTCCCTCTCGAGGGTTTGTGGTCCTAGGTGGATCGGCTCATTCAGCAGACACGAGAGGGTTTTTTTCGAAGAGCCGACTAGGGCCTCATCATTTTTCGATGATCCTTGGGTAGCCGTGCTAAGTTGGGCTACCAATATCTTGTTATGTTTCCTCAACTGATCAATAGTTCTTCTCAGCTCATCTAGTTGTCTCTGATACTCCACTAGCAGGGGCTCGGGTGCCAGCTATTGCTCCATAGTTGGCGGGGCAACACATGTATCGCCAGCGTGGCTAGCTACCCATGTAGTCATCATGGTTGACCTTTTTGTTACGTTGCCATAGACAATGCCAATTGTTGATGCAGAATCATTTCAAATACAAGGATCTAATGACTATTCAAAGCATTAGACTACCTTTAAGTGTGACTTTCTCTTCTGATATGTGACTTTGCTTTTCTACCTTTCCCTTATTCTTATTCTCTTTTTATAGGGCTTCCAAGCTATCAACTAACTAGTCAAGTACGTCAACTTTCTCCTAGGAGAGTAGTAAGTTAGGGGGAAGACATTAAAGATTGCATGGCATCCATGGTTGGGTGGACAAAACCTGTGTCAGGCGGCACATGGGTGGCCCTTCTAGTATTTGCAACTAACAAAACCTATTAGAGCTTTGCTTTGGGACTTGCTTCTTGTATCAATCTTGTTGTAGCCCATACCAGTCTTGTTGCCACCCCTCGTTCCTTGTATTAGTCTTGTCGCAGCCCTTGGTGTCTATGCCACATGAGTTAAGGTGTAGGACAATACATTGCTCTCAAGACCACATATGTTCAGATTTCCCAGATCGACTAGTAGGGGTCTTGGGTGATCCAAGTTTTGATTTTTCGAGCATCCTACCCTAGTGGGCGACCCATAGTGGTTGTCTCCCGGGGTAAGCTTTATTTGTCCCGGGAAAATTTGATCAAGTGAGATGGTGCCATTCTCTTTTGGTTAAAGGTTTATCGACTTGGTTCCGAGAACCATTACGTCTAGGGGGATCTATTTGGATCATGTAATTTTGGTCACCCTTTCAATAAAGCCTTCAGTTCTACAGATGGGGGTAGTACTAGCCACTTGAATGGATGGGCGGACCTGTGGGTGGCCACCAATTAAGCTTGATACCTCCCAGGGTATTTTTGTCAAAATGAGGCCAAAAAATGATGAAGAAGAATAAGGGAAAGTTGACATACTTGAAAAATTAGGTTTTCAATGAACTTTTTAATCAAATAACCTAAAAAAAATAAGGCATAAATATACATAATATATATACCAATATGTTATCAAAAAACAAATGGTCATTATCAATGGTAGGGTTTCCAACCCCACCCTCGCTCTCCGCAAGCCAATAAGGAAGTGGTGAACAAGAGAATAGTAAAGCACATTCATTAATTTCACCAAATTTTCATCTTGGTGGTGACAGGAAGCAATAAAAAGGAGTGTAGTGAAGCATATTAATTCCAATAATATGGTTCCTAACTACCAAAAATGAAAATGGCTTCTTTTAGGTTGCTAACAGTGGAACATGCCCTCATGCCTCAAAAATTGATCTTGCTATTTTATACATTTGGGTATCTTTCAAAATATATGCATGAATCCAAATTTAAATAAATGGTAAAATTATAGTGTTCAATCTCTATATTAACCTATATATTTTGATTTAATTGATATTAATTTTTATTATAAATATTCTTAATTTTTAATTGTTTATTAAAATAAAAGCTCTATTTATTTCTATTTTTCTTGTTTAATACTTTTTAGTTATTTAAACCCAAAGGTTAAAAAATAAAGATTTAACTTAAACCCATCTCTTGCTCTTAATGGATTGTATTTGATAATCATTCTAGCATAGGATCTTTTAAAATATTGACTTAGGTGATGTTTTTTTTTTTTTGCTTAACTTAAATTCTAAATAGAACTTAAAACTAAATAGTGTTTAATAATGTTAAATATTAGGTTTTTTGTTTTTATAACATTTTATTTTTTATTAAGTATTAAAAAGTATAAAAAAATTAATATGTTACCTTTTATATTTAGAAAAAGCTAAATAGTTTGGTTTCTTCCATTCAGTCAAAAATTTATACTAAGTCCTAAAAAAAAAAAAAAAAAAAAAAAAAAAAAACACACTCTCTTACTCTTTATTGAAGATTTGAGGTTGTGCAATCAATCAAAACATCATAGATGAGTCTGAAAAGATTTTGATAAATGCAAGTTAGTTTTTGAAATGGTATGGGTTAGACTTAAAATGAAGCTAAAATATTTTTAAACAATTTTTGAAAACTTGTAGTAATGCTCAAGCGCTCACCAAAGCTCTCCAACATTAAAGCCAACGTTCAAGCACTTATTTAAGTGCTCAAGTGGTGACTAAGTTCGCTTGAGCATTTGTTTCAAAATCCACTAGATTCTAGGAGTTCGTTGTTTGAAAATTTGAGATTTTATTTTTTTTAACAAGATTTTGTTTCTAATCCTTTATGTTCTTGAGCTTATGTATGCTCAACATAAATGTGTTTTAAACTTGGATGTCCTTATTTTGAAAAACCTTAATTTACTCTGCCATTTCCACAAGCTCTCAAAGATTTGTTGAACAAATTTTGGGTTGTTGGAGAAAATTGCATCACCTTAAGAGCTGAGATGAATCCATTGGAGCACTCGAGGTGCTGCATCAACATGTGTCATGATATGTGTTGAAGAGTAAGTTTTAAGTAGTGTTTGTTTGGGTAAAACCGTGTGTTACAATCTTATATAGTAAATTATTTATTTGAGATCTTAAGCCCTATGATTTTTTATCTTCACACTTTGTGTGGAGGGTTTTCTACATAAAATTATGTCCCACTATTGTTGATTGTTTGATCTATTATTCATTCTCAAGAAATCAATTAAATTAAAAATTTTAACTCTTGTGTTAAAATCTTTAAAAATCGTTGATTAACCCCCTTCACATTTTACAAGTTAGGTTTTTCAACTAATACCTTTTCTATTGTAACTTTTAATAAAAATTCTCTACTTATCCTTCTTTACAACTTGAATGTATGTACTCCTTTTAAAACAAAATAATTATGAAATTATTTTCAATATTTTTTAGTACTTAATTCAAGATGAAGATCCAATTGCTTTGTAGAATTTTCTACCAAATTTTTTAATAAAATTATTAAATCTCTGAAATTAGGTAAGCAGATGATTAGTCAATAAATGATATGTATAGTTGTAAAACCGCCATTGGGCCAAAAAAAACCTATCCATAGCCTACCTCTGTGCCACTGAAAAATAATTCTTTAGCTGTACTAAAACTAAATATGATAAAATTATAATACTAATGAAATTCAAATGAATAATAATAAAATGCTAATGAAGTGTGCATGAAATTAATAATAAAATTTTATTTCACTCTTTAATACATGATATTTCTTCTTAATAATTAAATATAATAATTCTCCTATTTAACAAAATAAAAAATATTAACACATTTTTATTTATTTAATATAATAATATTGAAAATAAAATAATGAAATATTAATGCATTTATGTTTTATATTTAATATAATAATATTAAAGATAAAAGAATAAAATATAATATTTTAAAATTTTAAATTATTTAAATATAATTTTAACTTCTTCATGTTATTTTGAATTATAATAATACATAAATTATATATTTGTGACATAATGATAATAATTGGATTACAATTCAATTATGATAAGAGATTAATAGTCGATTTGGAAATGATTTTATTAAGTCTTTTTACCCATTTTTAATACTTAAAGAAATAAAAAAAAAATAGTATCAAAAAGTTAGAAATACTTTTTAGAATCATTATCAAATTGCTATTAAAAAATTTATTTGATAGTGATTTAGGAAGTATTTTTATCCTTTCTAATTTTAAAAATTAATTTTTTTTATAAAATTTGTAAAGTGTTAGTTAAAAAGATTAAAAATATTCGGATTCTAAATCATGAATAGTAATTTAAAAAAAAAAGATTTGCAAAAATCAATTGGTTCCAAAAACTAGAAAACAAAACCATTAAAATTCACAACACATGGATTAACTCAATAAGGCATGTCATTAAACAAATCAGCAACAACTCAATATGAACATGGAGATTTCACATGGAAAAAAAACCCCAAAATGGAGGTAAAATTAATAAAAATAAAATAAAATATATTCACCAATCCACCATGTAAAGTGGAAAAGCAATGGTCCCAGGGGTCTTTTTCCCTGGACATGTATCATAAAGAGATGGATAGTACAGAACAGCAATTGTTTTCTTCTCATGCTTATTGGAGTCTGCCCTTGACTTTACTGGGTTCTATCATAAACTCTCTATCTCTGGCATAGCTGACAAGTACAGGTCATTCATGTGGTGATCACGGGAACTACTATTTATTCCACCACTCTCCCTTATTCAACCATTTTTAAATTTTTTATTTTTTTATAATTCTTTTATAAATAATTAAAAATCAACATTATTTTTTATTTTTAAATTATAAATAAACAAAAATTACATTAATAATTTAAAAACCATTTTGAAAAATATCCTTTTAAAAAACATGTTAATTTAAATGAATAAAATCTATTTTTTATATTTTAAGAGTAAATAATTTAATGATTAAAACACTATTAAAATAAACATATTCACTATTTTCTTTTCTTTTATACATTTAAATTTTCTCTTTTTGAAAATATGTTTAATTAGAAAATGAAAATTGAAAACATTGTTTTTTATATGAAAATAATAAAAAGAATTAAATTTTATTTATTGATTATTCTTTTTTAATTTTTTCATTAGTTATTTTAATAATAAAATAAAAAATATAATATGTTCATAATTAAACAAATGAATCAATCAATTTTGTATTTTTTTTATACTATCTTTTACATGAAAAATAATATATATATATATATATATATATATATATATATATATTACTCTTTTTAATTTTATTTTCCCTATTAGTTCTTTTTTTGTGTAATAAAAAATTCTAATATATCCATAATTAACTAAGTAATAGATTAATTGTGCACATTTTGATCTATTAAAATAAATTACTTTCTAATTTAAATATGAGATAATATTGATAAAAAAGAAATAAGATATAATATTGTAATACTCATCCCATGTATTTTTATTTTATTTTTGATATCGTATATGTTTATTCGATTATCTATCCCACTAATGATGAATATGAACATAAATTGGGTTCAATTTTTCTTTTTTTTCTTGAGTCATGACGATGAAAACATGGTTAATCTATCCATATGCATACATTTCATTTTAGGTTTATGAAATTTGTACACATGTATAAAGTATTTACATTAAATGTATAAAGTAAATGTACTAATTGTACAATAGTATACAAGATTATCTTCTTTGAAGGAATTTAGCTGATTTTTAAAAACTCAACTTGCACGTTTCCTTTTGCCAAGAATGAGGGACATTCCACATCAATTTTAGATTCAGAAGGGTATTTTAATATTTTTAAATTATAATATATTATTCAATTAAAAATTAATTATCACAATTAATTAAATAATGATCATGTTACAAAATAATCAATTAAGACAATATCTATGTAATTTCTATAAAATAGAAAAATATTCAAATAATTATCTATAGCCTTAAAGATATTTATATAAAAAATAACTTATATTATATATATATAAATAATTTGTAAGTTAGAAAAAAAAAAGAATAATAATATTTTATGAGGTGTTTTAAATATATTTACTTAAAAAATGAATTTGATAATAATAATTTTTAACCATTGATTTTCAATATTCAATTTGTTGGGCATGATTTGTTGGGAATCAATCTCTATAATCCCACCATTTCATATGTGAGAGAAGGATGAAGTGAATAGAGATAGAAAAAAATAATTGGAAAAATAGTGTCAAAATTGGGAATCATTTACATGGTCCCATCAATTAATAGAGAGAGATAGTGTAAAAATTGGGAATCATCTACATGGTCCCATCAATTAATAAGAGAGGGAGAGAGGGAGAGATTTTTCGTTTTAATAGGCAAGGGCCAAAGACAATGCCCCGTTAGGTTTTAGGCTCAAATAGGGATATGAGTACTTGAATCAAGACCCATCTGACCTCAAAATACAATTCATCTATTATTGTACCGACATTATTGACAACCACAATAGAAAGAGATGAGAGAGACAAATAGTAGGTTTAAGTATAGAGTGAGTGAGGAGAGAGAGAACAATTTTTCTTGAAGGGAAGATGTTTTTGTTCAAAATTTTAAAATAAAATCAATTGATTAAGCCAAGCAAATGACTCAGAGGGAGATCAATTTATTTCATAGGCTGGAGAATATAGACTTGAAATTTCTCTTTTCTCCGGATGTGGTTACACTTACACCAAGGAAATGGTTCAGAGTACGAATGTCTTCTATTTCAATGTGATCGCTCCATGCTAATTCAAATAAAAGCAAGCACTCGAAGAACGAGTTCAATCAATAATACAACTTCATATCAACACAAGTTAACTTTCACTAAAAAATACTGCCTTGTCCCAATTCATCCAAAAAAGCCTTCAGATTGTAGTCCGAAGATCCACCATCTTTCACAGCTTCCCTTGCCAAATCCTTCCATTTCCCAGCATTCCTTCTCAATTCTTCCCCTCTTTCTCCACGGCCCATGACGACATCCAAGCACCTCTTGATCTCCTCGCTTTCAACTATTCCCTCCTCATTCGCTGTCACCCGAACGCCTGTCTTCCACAAATCTTCAATTAGCTTGGCGTTGGTCCCTTGATCTGTCCATTGTGGAAATGCTACAACTGGAACCCCAGAAGCTAGGCACTCTAACGTTGAGTTCCACCCACAATGTGTAATGAAACATCCCAATGATGGATGTGACAAAACATCCAACTGAGGACACCAAGCCACTATCATCCCTTTCTCTTCCAACTCTTTTCTGCAACTCACCTTCTCTTCTTCCACTTCTCCGTTTCCGGGTGCTGATCTTATGACCCACAAGAAAGGCATGCCGCTGTGTAGCAAAGCACGTGCAATCTTCTCCATTTGTTGCTTTGACAGAACGCAAAGTGTCCCAAACGACACATAAACGACTGATGACTTGGGCTTGGAGTTCAACCAATCGATGCAGTCACTCGGATCTTGGAAAATATCTCCTCCAAAAGAAGAATCAGATGGATCGTTGTCATCCAAGAAAGCAGATGGGACCAAAGGTCCAATTCCAATCAATTTAACCTTATCCACAGCTCGTAGCGCCTCGGCCTCCAGTGCGTCGAAGGTGTTCACCAGCACTTTGGGGTTCGTCTCTTGCCTTAGTGCCTCCATTTCCTCTTGAAATGTTGAGAGCAACGAAGCATATATGTTTGAAGAGAGTAAAAAAGACGGAATATCACAGCTAGACAGCAGTATTGGAAGCCCCGGTAACTCAATTGGACTTGAACCCTCATTGCTGCAGTCTCCAACCACATCACCATAACCATTGAAGTAATGATAGTAAATGGTGAAAACAGTGGCGCTCTGAATCCAAAGAAGCGCCGACGGAACCTGAAGGCTACGCGCCAGTTCTGCCGCCCAGGTTAGGAGGATGGTGTGCAGTAAGCAAGTAACTGGTCGGCCTTGGTCAGCGCTCATTGCAGTGATCCGCCTGAGGGTTTCTGATCCACAACGCTTGATCTCGGACATATAGTGCTGGGCATGATCATTGGAGTACTTTAACCCATCATCATAGCCATCGGAGAAGGGGACTAGGGTTAAACCGGGGAGGGTCGGATCTTTGGGCATTCGGCGATGGGCGGAGACGGAGACGGCGAATGTGACGTGGGCGCCGGTTCTGATCAGGCACTTGGCTAATTGGAGGGCTGGGTTGATGTGGCCTTGCAGTGGATGTGATATAATGAGGAAGTGGTGCTGCCCCATTGCTGTGACTGAGGATTGTGTTTGTGGCCCGTGAGTTGCATGGGTGATGTATATAATGATTTGAAGCAGCAGCAACAACAACAATAATAATAATAATAATTAATAAGCTTCAATTTGCAAATTTATTATTTGTAACTTTAATTAATCATTTTAAGTTTCATTATTCAAAATTATTTTATTAATTTAATATAATAAATTTTTATGACACCATAATATATTAATTATCGAAAAATAATGTTAGTTTAATTCAATTTCCTTAGTTTAATTTTGTGCTTCTTTCTCAACTATTGATGTTAAAAATAAATTTAAATTTTATCATATTATCTCATATTCATTAGGGGTAAATTACAAAATAGTCTATTTCAATTTGGCTTTCAAACCTCTTCTCAAAACAGCATCAAATTTAAATTATGTTTAAATGCTAAATAGGTCCTTAATTTAATTTTTAAAAATTGAAAAAATCATAGAAAATCCATAGAAATTAATGTTAAGAAACATGATAATTGACTCCAAATCTTTTAAATTTAAGCTTTTAAGAAAATTGATTGTTTAACATGATATTAGAACTTAGTTTGATCCATCGTATTTGTCTTATGGATATGAATCCAAGTTCTACCTACCTCTTTATCATACGGATGAAAACTATACTTGAAGGAGACTATAATTAATCGATTGTTTTGAGAAAAATTTTGATATACTATGTTTGAATATAATTAATTTATTTTATGCTTTTATAAAATATCTTTGATTTTTTTTTTCTAGAAATAATAATAAAAATATTAGGTATTATTTTTTTTTAAAAAAAAGTTCTCACTAGTATTTCCGTATGATACATTGATAAAGATGTTGACCTTTTGCTAGAGGGGAGGTCACATAGGCTTTGTGAGGTCACATACACAAAATTTTCTGTGGATCGACTTGGTGGCTCTACCAAATCACAATATCCCTTATTTTCTCAAGTCCATTTTTAATTAAAGAATTTACATTTTTGTGGTCCAGCTTACAAAGGACTGATTTTGGAAAACGTTAACCCCTCAAAAACAATTGTGTGGAGAGAGTGCAAGTCTACGTTAAGGACAACTCTCATACTCGAAGTCTTACCTAAGCTTCCGATGTACCACCAACTAGGGGTCTCTAACGGGCGGGCCGGGCCGTAAATAGGAAGCCCACGGCCCAGCTTGGGCGGTCAACGGGCCGGGCCGGGCCATGCTAAAATGCTAGGCCCGCGGGCTGGTGGGCGGGCCGGGCTAGCGGACTTTTTGAATTAAGCCAAAATGGCTTTCAAAAAAGCCAAAGGAAGGGAGAGGGGGGGATTCGAACCCCTCCCCTCATGTTTAAACTTTAAGCTTCTAACCAGCTAAACAACATTCTTTTTATGTTTATTAATTGAGTTAGTTATATATATATATATAAAAATAAAGTATATTATTTTTTAAAAAAAAAATTAAAGGCTCCAGCCCATGTGACCGTTGGAGCTAAGCCTCCAACGGTCACATGGCCAATTATTTTGAATTTTGAATTTTTTTTTTAAACCTTCCTATAAATACATTTTCTTCCTTTTAATTTTTTCATCAAATTCTCTCTATTTCTCTCTCTATTTCTCTCACATTCTACAATATTTCAAATTCTTTTATTTTTCCCTCAAATTATACAATATTGTTGGTGGTGCAAAACAAGCATTGGTGGCTCCAAGAGTTCAAATTTGCTAGGAATTTCTGCATCGGTTCTCTAATTGAGTAACATACTTCACCCCTACTACTTTATTTTTTTGTTACATTTTTTTTATATATTTATTACTTTATTATTTTTGGCATAATATTTTATCAATAATTATAATATGACAAGTGCTTCTTCATCTAGTCCATGTGATGAAATATCATCAAACAAAAAATTTACTTCAAATATATGGAATTTTTTTGATAGAATAGAAATAATTTTAGAAAATAATAAAAAAGAAATAAAAGCAAAATGTAAAATTTGTAATAAATTTCTTACTGGTGGCTCAAATGCAGGCACAAGTCATTTAAAAAGACATCATGAAAATTGTAAAACTAAAAATAATGTAAATATTAGAAATTATATGCAATTAGGTAAAATGAAAGTGGAAATTTAAAAACATTTTCTTATGATGAATCTAACTGTCGTGAAGAAATGATTGATTATATAATAAGAGCATAACAACCTTTCAACATGATGGAAACTCATGATTTTGCAGGAACAATTCAACGAGGTATTAATCCTCAATTTAAAGGTTGGTCTGGAAATACACTTAAAAGAGATATTATGAAAAAAATTTATACACAAAAAGAAATTAAAAATTCTTTTTTTTGCAAATTTTGAAGGAAATATTTGTTTAACATCTGATATTTGGACATCTTTAACTCACACTGGTTTTTTTTATGTATAACTGCTCACTACATTGATAATGAATGGAAATTAAATAAAATAATAATTTCATTTAAATTAATAAATGATCCACATAGTGGTAAAAATATAATTCATGATAAAATATTGACAATAACATTAGATAATGCTGCTAATAATGATGCAGCAATACATAGACTAAAACGATATTGGCAAGTAAAAAAAGATCATGCTAAAATATTTCATGTGCGTTGTTGTGCACATATTTTAAATTTAATTGTAAAGGATGGATTAAAAAATGTTGATAGTACATTGGAAAAAATTAGAGGCATTGCATATAGTATTAATAGTTCTCAAGCAAAACATGAATTATTTTTTTATTGTTGCAAAATGTTAAATATGAAAAGAAAAAATATAAATTTGGATATGGCCATTAGATGGAATTCCACATATAAACTTTTACAAAATATTACAAAATATAAAAAAGTAGTTGAATTATATGAAATACAATTAATTAACAATGATTGTGTAGCAGATATTTATGCATTAAATGATTATGATTGGCATATTGCGGATCTTTTAAGAGATCTTTTTGAAATTTTTGATACTTCAACAAACATTTTTTATGGTGTATATTATCCAACTTCAAATCGAGTTATTATGCAAATAACTAATATTTTTATTGTACTTCAAAAATATTTAAGTTTTGAAATATTTAATGATACAATATTTGCAATGATAGAAAAATTTAGAAAATATTGGGGAGAAATACCTTTAATTTTTTATATTGCTTTAATTGTGGACCCTAGATTGAAATTTGAAGCTTTGGATGAATGGTTAACAATTATTTATTTTAATGACCAAATAAAAATTGAAGAAATTAAAAATGAAATAAATTCATTATTATATAATTTATATAACTATTATAAAGAAAAATATGGTAATGATATTAATACTATTAAATTACCACCTACATCTACAAACTCCTCATCTTTTTATAAAAGAGCTCTAGAAATGTTGAAAAGTCGAAAAAAAGACAACAAATAGTTCTCCAAATAATACATCTGATTTAGATAAATATCTTAATACTGATATAATTTCATTTGAAGATCAAGAAGATTTTGATATTTTAATATGGTGGAAATCACATCAACACAAATATCATGTGCTTTCTATAATTGCTCGTGATGTACTAACATTTCCTGTGAGTACAGTTGCATCAGAAGCTGTTTTTAGTGCAGGTGGAAGAGTAGTTAGTAAAAAATGATGCAACTTAGCGCCAGATGTTATTGAAGCAGGGATATGTGTGAAAGATTGGGAAATAGCAGATAAAAGGATGTACGATTCCATTCGAGAAACAGAGATGCTTGCCGATATGGAATCTTTAAAATTATCAAGATCTTCATGGATGCATGATAGTTCGCCATCACCGCCAGAAAATAATGACTAAATGTATATTATATTTTTATTTTTATTTTTTGTGGTTGAAAAATACAGATGATTGACAAATAAATAGGTGCCAACCTAGTTGGGATGTATTTATTTTGTAGTGATGTAAACTTTTCCCACATTTTCAAATGTAATTATACATTCAATGAATAAAATTTTGAAATGAATATTTTTTTTAATACTTTTTATTTTTGTAGTTTTTTTTTAAAAGAGGCGGGACTAAGGGCGGGCCTAAAATTAGGCCCACCCAAAAAGGGGCTCGAGCCCGGCGGGCTTGGGCCGGGCCGGGCCTAAAGCGGGCCGTAGGCCGCGGGCTTTTTGGAGACCCTTGCCACCAACTATCATTGACTATCAATCATGGTATGTGGATGGTGGTGAGTCTGGTGACGCATCATGTCATACTTCATGACACGAAAAATCTTATTGCAAAGTAGTGCTTGGTCGCTAGGGTTCGAGACCTTAAGCACTCCAAATTATTTTTGTTTTTATTATAAAAATAAAAAATGTTATGCTTAATTAAAAGTGACATAAAATTCACATTATTTCATTTATAAAACATGATAAATATGCAAAATATTTTATTAGGATAAATGAAATAAAATTATCAACTTTAAATTAAACAAACTATCATATTATTCTAATACTTATTTTTTCATATTTCTTTAAATTCTTTTTATGAAGAGTTTTAAATAATTTGTTATTTATTATTATTTTCTATATTTCTTTAATATATTATTCTTTATATAAGGAATTTTAAATAATATATAATTACATACTATGTAACCACCCATATGATGCTTTAGAACACGTCTAGAACATGTTTACATAATTAAGAGTTTTAAAACCCATCTATATAATTAAGGAACTTATATTTATATAGTGTCATAAACTTTCTTCATTTTCTAATGTGGGATATTATAATCACCCCTCATATAGATACACTATTTTTGTTGTTTCCCATAGGATTCAAACAGACAAACGCCCTTATGAGATCAAACAAACCCCCATACCAAGGTTAGGGATTGACTTTAGTATTATTTGTAAATACCCATACCCAATTATGTAGATATTGTTTACTCTGAATTCAAAGGAGTTCTTATGGTTTTAAAACACGTCTATATAATTAAGAAACTTGTATTTATATAGTATTAAGAACTTTATCTCATATCCGATGTGGGATATCACAAACACTTCTCATGTAAATACAACGTTTTCGTTGTATCCTACGAAATTGTGGGGCCAAACAAATAGGCACCCCTTATAGGGCTAAACAAACCCTCGTACTAGAGTTAGAGATCGATTCTGATATAATTTGTAATAACTCATATCCAACTATGTTGATGTTGTCTGCTTTGAATCCAAGAGCCCTCACAACTTTAAAACGCGCCTACATAATTAAAGAACCTATATGTATATAGCGTTAAAAACTCTCTCCTATGATATCACATATTAATCACTCTTACAAATTATTTTAGTATTATTAAATTTTTAAAAAAAAATTATTGTCTATTATTATTATACATTATTTTTCTCTCTATATTATTATTTTTAGTAACCTGCATAGCACATACATATCATTTTACTAATATGGATAGGAAAAGTCTTTAAATTGCTACGAGAGAAAGTGGGGTTCCCACCAATTCTATCAGTGTACTGACAAAGTGAGAACCTTTAGTAATTACTTTTAGTAACACCTGCATATCACCTGTTATTAGCCCAACCTTTACAATTGCACTTGGTGAAGGAACTCCATTGTAAATCCAATAACATCATACAGGAATCGTATGTTTAATCATGTGAAGAAATTATACCAGATGTTTATTATAGAAAGAGAACAAACCTAAGTCCATTGTCGTTTGTTGAATGAAGTATGGATCTTCAAAGGCTATAGAGGGGAAACCACCTTTTTGTAATCTCTTTGATGATGGGAACCGGGAGACAACGCGTTCTGTTCTATTCTAAAAGATATTAAAAAATGAACAGACACTTGCCTTATATATCTTTTATGCCTTAGGGACCATTCCCTTTAAATATTTGGCCATATGTGTCTTAGGCCCATCATCTGAGACACATATGGTATCGGGCTCTACACATGAGGTGGCCCATACCTTAGACCAAAAAATAAAAAAATAAATACGTGAATGTGAATAGCTTAATCATAAACTATGCTCCATATGTGAGTTCATAGTTATTTTAACAATCTCCCACTTGGACCACATATATTACAGAACAATGTTCATGATAGTACTTTATTGAGCTCATCTTTGCTATTATATCTAAATATCCTTAAACAATCCAGTCTACTAATTATGCTAACATAGGATTAAAGTAACCTTCATTAATCATAATTATAACTAGACCCATCAATGATCACAACATTAACAAAATTAGCAACATGGATCAAGTATGGATGTGTAGCATGGAAATTACATAGAATGTGATCTTTAATATGTCTATTTCCAATTGGTCCTACTTTATGACTAAAAAAATAGTCAAATTGCACTTTCAACACTTGATGCTAAACTACTTCTGAAAGTCATCATTTCAATTCAGAGTATTCAAACACAATAGTCTTTAAAACCAAGGTCTGTACAGATAACACAAATATAACAATACTCAAAATCTAAATACAAACTCTCCCTATACTAGTACATCATTAATATGTACAACACCCATATGTGTGACATGCTCATGATATACTTTGGGTGGCAAACCCTTAGTGAGCGGATCCACAATCATGGAGTTTGTGCTTATGTGTTCAATTAATACTTGAAGACTCTGAACTCTTTCTTTCACAACCAAGAACTTGATGTCAATGTGTTTGGACTTTGACAAACTTCGGTTGTTCTTAGAATATAATTATGCGGCCTTATTATCACAGTTGATTCTCAATGGTTTCTCAATCCCATCAATGATTCACAACTGAGTGATAAAATTCCGCAGCCATATCCCATGGTTTGATGCCTCGTAGCAGGCTATGAATTATGCCTCCATGGTGGAAGAGGCAATAAGTGTTTGTTTAACACTTTTCCATGAAATTGCTCCTCCAGCCAACATGAAGATGTAGCCTGAAGTGGATCTCCTACTGTTAAGACATCCCGCGAAATCAGAGTTCGAATATCACACGATCTCTAAATGACTCGATCTACGAGATGTGAGAATAATCTTTAGTTCTTTGTAAATACCGCTTAACCCATTTTGTCTTTTTCCAGTGATCCATACCTAGGTTACTCAAATATCTGTCTAACATTCCAACAATGTACGCAATATTTGGACGCGTACAAACTTGTGCATACATGAGACTTCCTACTGTCGAGGCATAGGGAAACCTCTCCATATCCTTCTTCTCAAGTTCATTTTTCGAACATTGGTGCAAACTAAATTTATCGCCTTTTGCCACAAGCGTGTCTCCTGGTGCACAATTGCTCATGCCAAACCTACTTAACACCTTATCGATGTAGGACTTTTGTGATAGCCCAAGTATACCTCTTGAATGATCCCTATAGATTTGTATACCCAACACAAAAGATGCATTACCAAGATCCTTCATGTCAAATTTACTAGATAGAAATCGTTTGGTTTCATGTAAGAGTTCTATATCACTATTGAACTTGAGATATATGCATTGATCAACGGTGTTCTCCTTAAAACCAAATGAAGTAATCACTTGATCAAACTTTCGATACCATTGTCGGGATGTCTGCTTTAAACCATATATGGACCTTTTTAATTTGCATACAAGTTGCTTTGAATCATTAAACTCAAAGTTCTCCAGTTGCACCATGTATATTGTCTCATCAATGTTACCATTAGGAAACGTAGTTTTAATGTCCATTTGATGCAACCCTAAATCATAATGAGCCACAAGTGCCATGATGATTCTAAAGGAGTCATTTGACGAAATCGGCGAAAAGGTCTCCTTATGATTAATGTCTTTCTTTTGAGTGAAACCTTTTGCAACTAGGTGTGCCTTATACCTAACAATGTTGCCTTTTGAATCCCGCTTGGTCTTAAAAATCTATTTACAACCAATCTGTTTTACACTTTCAGGCAACTCTACTAGGTCCCAAACACCATTGTCTTTCATTGATTTCATCTCATCCTTCATGGTTCTATCCACTTTTCAAAGTCAGAACTTTATTTGACTTGACTAACTAAAATTGGATCATCTTCCAGACCTATGTCAAACTCATGTTCCTAGAGATATACAACATAATCATCTGAAATTATACTTCTCCTTTCTCTAGTGGATCTCCTCAGTGGCACTTATACTTGAGGTTCTTGAGGTTGTTGAGTTACCTCTTCATGAACTTGAACTGGTTCTATAACTTGAGTAGGAGGAATCTCAGGTGTGTCTTCAATCTCTGTTATTGGTTGTACATTTTGGATAGTGTCATCAAACATAATATGACCATGTCCAGTTGTAATAATAGGAATACTAACAGATTCCTCTTCAAAGACCACCTTTCTTAATGGCTCTCTCCTACTTAACTCAACATTCTCAATAAACTTAGCATTACCCGTTTCAAAGAAGGATCTAGATGAGGGGTCATAAAACTTGAAACCTCTCGACCTTTCAGAATGCCCTACAAAGTAGCAGCTCATTGTTCTAGAGTCCAATTTCTTTTCATTTGGTTTGTAAGGCCTAGCCTCAGCTGGACAACCCCAAACATGTAAATACCTAATACTAGGTTTCTTGCTAGTCCATAACTCATATGGGGTTTTGGCTACTGCGTTTCTTGGGACTATGTTCAAAATGTAAACTGTAGTTTTGACAGCTTCGCCCCAAAGTGATTATGGTAAGGTGAAATGATTGATCATACTTCTTACCATATCCTTAAGAGTATGATTTCACCTTTCTGCTACACCATTTTGGCTTGGAGTCCCCGACATGGTGTACTGAGGAATGATACTGCACTCCATCAAATATTTGGCGAATGACCCTGGACATTGTTCACCGGATCCGTCATATCTACTCTAATATTCACCTCCACGGTAAGATCTAATGGTCTTTATTTTCTAGCTTAGTCGATTCTCAACTTCAGCCTTAAAATTCTTGAACACATCCAATGACTAAGACTTCTCATGAATCAAATAAAGATAGTCATAGCGTGAGTAATCGTCAATGAAAGTGATAAAATATTGTTGTCCATTCTAAGAAGGGGTAGGAAATGGACCACAAATGTCCGTATGTATCAAGTCCAAGACGTCATCGGACCTGTTGGTGTCCTTTTTCCTCATATTTGGTTGTTTACCCTTAATACACTCTATGCAGACTTGAAAGTCTGAGAAATCAAGTGGATCAAGAATTCCTTCTGACATAAGCCTTTGAATACGTTGATTTGAAATATGACCTAAATGCTTGTGCCATAGCATTGATGAATTCTCATTTGTTAATTTTCGCTTAACTTGAATGCAAGGTTTCATTTCCATTAGAGGCCTTTATGTTCAATTTGTATAATTTGTCTATTAGACTACCTGTACCAATAATATTTGAATTTAGATAAAGACTAACCATTCCATTTCTAAATGAACAATAATATCCACATTTGTCCAGACATGAAACAAAAATAAAATTATGTCTAGACGACAGTACTACAAAAGTCTCTTCCAAATCCAAAGTACATTCAGAGTCTAATTGTAACCTAAAAAGACCAATAGCCTTCACTGCAGCCTTGTTTCCATTTCCCACATAAATGTATCTTTCACCATCAGTTGGCATTCGGCTCCTTAGGCAATCCTGCATTGTGACACTTAAGTGAGTAGTTGCACCCGTATCTATTTACCAAGTGTTAATAGGCACTTTAGCTAAATTAATTTATGAACAAACAAGGTTGAGAAGTGTACATTTCTTTTTATGCCAAGCAACGTATTTGGTACATGTTCTCTTCATATGACCAACCTTCTTGCAAAAGAAACAAGTGATTTTCTTATCTTGTTTCTTCTGCACCTTTTGCTTTGATGTCCCAGAAAATGTAGTTTGTTTTCCTTTATTATCCCTCTTTCTTTTCTTGTTGGTACCAAATCCCTAAGATGTGGAAGCCAAGTGAGCACTTTCTATCTTCTCTTGTTTCAATCTCTCCTCCTCTTGTACACACTGAGCAATAAGCTCATTCAGAGTCCATTTTTTCTTTTGTGTGTTGTAACTAATCTTGAATGGACTAAATTGTGTAGGCAGAGAGATCAAGACCAAGTGCATGAGTATGTCTTGTGACAACTCTAACTTTAGTGCCTTGATTTTAGTCACAAGATTGGACATTTCCATTATGTACTCCCTTATATTCTCTTTCCCTTTGTATCTCATGGAGACAAGCTTACTAAGAATAGTGTTTGTCTCAACCTTTTCATTTGCAACAAATTGGTTTGCTATCTGGTCCAAGAATGTCTTGGCTCGGGTTTCCTCAGGTATTGCACCCTTTATAGCTTCTAGAATTGAGTGTTTCATTATCATTAGGCTCATGTGATTGGATCGCTCCCATTTTTCCATAGCAGCTCTTTGCTCAGTAGTGCTGGCACTAGTAAGGTCTGGAGGGCGATCCTCTCTCAATGCATAGTCCAAATCCATGCACCCGAGCACAATTATAACATGCTCCTTTCATTTCTTGAAGTTTGTGCCATTAAGCATAGGAATGTTATTCACATTAGCAAATATAGAAGATGTTGAATTCATAATAATAAAGTTCACAGCCAGTCACAAAAATATCATACATATATGAATAAATAAAAATTTAATGTGTGTATATATATATATATATATATATATATATATATGCATGTGGGCCTATTACAAGATACCTAGCACAAACATTAATATTTAGTCTTTGGACAAAAAATATCAACTTGTAATTGATATCCTTTTACAAAATTAATTCATAAATATTGACAATATAACCGAAGCAATATGCTTATCTTTAGACTGACATACAACAAGTAAGGTAAAATTTATTTTTCATATATTTATGACTATTTTATTTATTATTATACTAAAATAATCTTCCTTTGGTCCGATTATTTTACACAATAATAACATGTTAAATATTTTAAAAATAAATAAAATTATATAATATAAGTTACTTTGGCAACAAATATACATAACTTATTTATTTTAAAAATATTAAACATAAATGTAACAAGAAATGGTAAATTCCTATATCAAAATCATAATTTTATTGGTACAAAATCGTAAACAAACAAAAGGGTCTCGTAACTCAGTTGGTTGAGCGCAAGGCTCTCAATCTTGGGCTCGTGTGGGTTCGAGCCCCACAGTTTGTTCTATTTCCAATATTAGACCAGCCACCAGGCTACGACACGTGTGCAAGGTTTTCAAATTTGTAGTGTAAGCATAATAAAGAAGTCCAATGTGGCTGGTATATATATATATTATAAGTGGGACTAGGGGGTTGATTCTATTAGTGCCACATCGCAGATAGGGTTGGGTGGTATTATTTTATTTATTTATTTATTTACTACAGCCCCAAACAATCCTAAGGTCCCCGGCTGAGGCGTTATCAACGGCTCCAAAACGGCGTTGGAACGATCCTCAAACATGTGATATTAAAGTCATAAAATAAAAAAATGTACAAGGCTAGAAGATCAAAGCTATAATACTAAGGAGTTGCTAGAATATCAAGAAAGCTACAATTTTTATTAGTTAAATAATGGATGCAAATAATAACTAAATTCAATTTCAATTCCCAATTTTACTTATAAGAATTTCGACAATTGATGTATTCAGATGTGTGTATTGTTTATATCTTAAAATTTATACAACTTAATAATAACTACAACAATGTTTGCTAATATGAAAACACCATCAAAGGAGCATAAATATTTATTTGAAGATTCTCTAAAGAAATATAAAAAAAAACACCCTATGCAATATTCAAAGCAATAGAGGAACACCAGAACCTAACCAATAACTAACAAGGGTTAGTGATCTAATTGATAGCATAATAGCTGCCCAATTCTCTTAGTTCTAAGGTCATTTTATTGTAAGTCAACCATTTATCTGGAATACAGTTATTGATTCATTTTCCATTAATATCTCCAATGATTGGAATTAGAGGTTTTATTTTTTGTTTGATCATTTTGTTCAAGAGGATCCTTAAATCAATGCTAGGGTAATTCCATAGGTTTCAATCTAGCCATTGAGTATTAGTGGTTTGCTCTCAAAGAGGGATTGATTCCCAACAACCCTACTAATAAAGGGCTTAATAGTAACAAAAAAAAAAAAAAAAACACGTACGATACTCCAAAAAAATAAAAAATTATACAAAGTTGATGATCACGTCAAAAGAATGAAGTTGCAAATATGAATAAGTAAATTCGACATGAATGACTTGAAATCAATCTCAAATTATTTTGATAAGGTGTAAATAATTGGAAACCATATGTTAGAAGTTTGATGATCAAAGAATAGTAAAGAAAGTTATGTGATATTTAATGTAAAATTTGAATATGTTGTTGTTATGATTGAAGAAGAAAAGTACAATTGTAAATATAGTAATAAGTTTGGGATATCATGGTTGTTACTCATAACAATATTTCTATTGAGAAATATATATATATATATATATATATATATATATATATTCCAAATTTGAGAGTATGGGAATGAAAAAAGATGAATATTTCCCTAAATTTTGCATTAAACGAAGTTATTCAAGCTTTAATCTAGGTAAAAGGACCCTAGAATCTAAGGTAGTAAGAAAAATATTGAGATCTCTCCTTTTGAGATTTAGGTTTAAGGTTAGCACTAAAGAAAAAAAAAACAAGAATGTAAATACCTTGAGAGTGGATGAGCTAGTCAAATCCTTCTATCTTCAAAGAAGTCAAAAGAGTCCAGTCTAAAAGCTTATATGGAAGATTAAAATAAATAAAGGCTCATGATTAAAGATGCAAATCCTTACTAAAATTTAAATATCAATGTTTATTAGGAAATTTAAATCTTCTATGAAACTTTAAAAGAAATCTAACAAAAAATTAACTTCAAGAAAAAGAAAGGAAATATCACTTAGAATAAAGGGAAATAGAAACCATCATCCTAATCCAATTTCTATGAAGATAGTACAAAAAGGCAATTTTTTTTTACTACTCTATTCCCAATAGAAACAAGAAAGTAATGGAAGTGACTTAATGTGATTCAAAGTTTAATGGGAATAAATCAAATGACTCTAATGAGAGTAATAAAAGCTCAAATTTTGTTGTAGTCTTTCTTAAAGTAGCTAAATTAGAAATTAAAAAAAAATGAATCTTGTGAGGAATGTGAAAATTGTTCTGAATAAAATAAAGAGCAAGAACCTAAAAATTTATAAGATAATTGTAATTTTCTATAGAATGAAAGCTTCAAAATGAAATGTGTAAATGTGAAAATAAAAAAAATGACTAAAACAATTTGTAATATTGAATTTTTGAATGTTAAAATTCATGAAATGCATGTGTGGACCCGCATTTTTCACGTGCGTCCCCACTCGATCGGCAAGACTCGCTTTTTATTTGTTAAAAATTAATTTTTGGAAAAAAGTTGGAGTCGCCACTTATTTTATTTTTATTTTAAAGGGAAAATAAAACAAGAAAGAAAAACCCTAAAATGTGACTCCATAATTTTTGGAAAAAGCATGTCTTTGAAAAACCCGAATCTAAGTCCGGGGATCAGGTTACCTATTGGGAAGGTACCTTTAAAAGGTAGCACCCCTCTAAGCCCTCTAAAGGTCTCTACTAACTAAGTTAAGGGGAATGTGGCAATTAATCGGTTTAATTATGGATACCTAAGTAGGCTAGGTGGTTCCAAAAAAATAGCATGCCAAACAAGATCAAATCATAATAAAGGAAGGTTAGGATGCGTACCCAGACCGCTTCTCAAGCGCTATCATAAAACATCGATGGTTAATTTAAACAATATATCATCCAGCATGTATTTTATTAGAAATAATCAAACAATGAAACATATATATCAGAACAACCAAACATTATTAGACATAAGCATTATTTCACAATGACAAGCATATTCACAGAATTCAGAAAGTAGGTGATAGAGGACATACCTGGATAGCATAGATAATTTGTAACGTGCTTCCTCAAGTTGTAAGGGGTTAGATAACAAATAATAAAATATAGAAATCCTAGCATGCTCGTTATCTAATTAGCATAGCAAAAGTGATCAAAGTATACAGAATCATCAATTATCACATACATCTTGTATATAATTCCTAAAAAAACAGATAGACATGATTTCAACAAGTGTCAAATATGGCAACAAAAATAAATTTTGAAAAGATTTTTTTTTATGTAGGGGTTTCACCAATTCCCCAATCGATATACACGAATTTAGCTTATAACTATCCCATTTATTTGGGACCACAAGCTTTGATTCGTGTTTTATTCAAAACCGTAATTTTATTTGAAAGATGTGAACCGATCAAAACATGGTTGCACATTATTTTAAAAAAATGAGATTTTGATTCTAAGAACTCTAAATGAATTTTTGAAATGGATTTTTAAGGAAATAAGATTTTGAGAATAGTGTTATATAAAAAGGAATTAATTTGGAAGCAATAAAGTGTATGAATCAAAGTACCAAGCAAAACAAAAGAGAACAAAATCAAAAAGTAGAATTTTTGACAACCAAGAAAATTGAAGGTGAGAATAGAGGCTAATCTTCATGAGTTTCCAAAAGCCTCAGAAAGAAAATCAAATTAAATGAAGGATCACTAAAGCAACGGGCAAGGCATTCTAGATTAGACAAACTAACAAGGTATCGATTCATGAACTAACCGCTAGGATTTTAAAAGCATATAAATTTAGATAAGGGTGATCAGGATCTAACATTAATGATTTTGAAACAAAAACTAAAAATGGATCAATTCAGGTAAGGAACTAAAATTATAGAAGTACCTAAACTAATTAAAACGAGTTTGACTAAATTAAACTAAAAACGTGAACTTTCAAACATAGAATTAATTTTACTAATGAACTACAATTATAAAAGTGCTTAAGCTAATTAAAATGAGACAAACTAAATCAAAGCAAACTAAAGATATGTACTTTCAAGCATAGAATTAATTTCATTGATGAACCAAAAATTATAAAAGTGTCTAAACTAAATAGATGAATTAAATTAAATCAAAGTACACTAAAAACATGAACTTTTAAATAAAGAATCAATTTTATCAATAAATAAATAAAACTATAAAAACACATAAACTAATTAAAAGGAACCAAATTAAATCAAAGAATACTAAAATATGAACTTCCAAACATGAAATCAATTTTATTAATAAACTAAGACTATAAAAACACCTAAAATAATGAATATAAATTATTAAATCAAAGCAAACTAAAAAAAAAATTGAAACTTTCAAACATGGGATCAATTTTATTAATGAACTAAACTAAAAAAAATATCTAAACTAACTATAATGAATCAAATTAAATTAAAGTAACCTAAAAACGCAAACTTTCAAACATGGAATCAATTTTATCAATGAACTAAAACTATAAATGTATTTGAACTAAATAGATGAATTAAACTAAATCAAAAGTAAACTAAAGACATGAACTTTTAATATATAATCAATTTTATTAACGAACTAAAATTATAAAAGTATCTAAACTAATTAAAATGAATCACATTAAATCAAAGAATACTAAAAATATGAACTTCCAAACATGGGATACTAAAAACATGAACTTCCAAACATGAAATCAATTTTATTAATAAACTAAAACTATAAAAACACCTAAAATAATGAATATAAATTATTAAATCAAAGCAGAAAAAAAAAAAAAAAAAAACTGAAACTTTCAAACATGGGATCAATTTTATTAATGAACTAAACTATAAAAAATATCTAAACTAACTATAATGAATCAAATTAAATTAAAGTAACCTAAAAACGCAAACTTTCAAACATGGATCAATTTTGTCAATGAACTAAAACTATAAATGTATTTGAACTAAATAGATGAATTAAACTAAATCAAAAGTAAACTAAAGACATGAACTTTTAATATATAATCAATTTTATTAACGAACTAAAATTATAAAAGTATCTAAACTAATTAAAATGAATCACACTAAATCAAAGAATACTAAAAATATGAACTTCCAAACATGGGATACTAAAAAAATATGAACTTCCAAACATGAAATCAATTTTATTAATAAACTAAAACTATAAAAACACCTAAAATAATGAATATAAATTATTAAATCAAAGCAAACTAAAAAAAAAAACTGAAACTTTCAAACATGGGATCAATTTTATTAATGAACTAAACTATAAAAAATATCTAAACTAACTATAATGAATCAAATTAAATTAAAGTAACCTAAAAACGCAAACTTTCAAACATAAAATCAATTTTATCAATGAACTAAAACTATAAATGTATTTGAATTAAATAGATGAATTAAACTAAATCAAAAATAAACTAAAGACATGAACTTTTAATATAGAATCAATTTTATTAACGAACTAAAATTATAAAAGTATCTAAACTAATTAAAATGAATCACATTAAATCAAAGAATACTAAAAATATGAACTTTCAAATATGGGATCAAGTTTATCAATAAATAAATAAATGAAATACAAGTAATTAAAAGAGTAGCAAATACATGAATAAATGAATAAATAAAACTCAAATGTTTTCAATCTGATGCAATCAATCAAAATTAAATAGGGATCAAATCATTTTTTTTTTTTTTTCTAATATAATGAATCAAAATTAAAACACACAAACTCATTCAAGCCAAACTAACAAATAAATTAATACTAAATTAAATTGGAATTAACAAAAAGGAAGAAAAGATATCTAATAAAAAAAAATGAAAACTCTTTCAAAAACTAACCTGTGTTATGGAAAAAAATCCGTCTTTGATGCGTTAAAGTAGCCCCTCCTCGAAAATCCTCTGTTCCTCTCTATTTCAAAAAGAATATCACGACCCTTTGCTCCAAAAATTCTCTCTTGCGTGTTCTCTAAAAAAAAAATCCCCCTTTGCTCGTTCCTCTGTTCTCCTATTTTATATGACAACCCACTTTTTTTTTTCTTTCTGGAATATCCTCTCTCTTCTTTTTTTAATGCACATGGATATAGAAAGTGCATGCATGTGGCTCACATTGGAGACTTCCCTAAGATGCAGTCGTGTCCTATTTGGTAAGTCATCAAGCATGTTGACTTTTCTTTCTTAAAAATAATAAAGAAATCTCTCTTACAGCTCTGCACAAAGTGGCCACTTCCTTTCTTTTTATTTTCAACAATATAAATCTCTTTTTCCCACCTTCCATTCAGCCGTGATCTCCTCTTTCTATATGCAGCCCGGATTCCTATTTGAAGCCATGATCTCACTTCCCTTAATGAGGACTCTTCCCAAAACGTTCACGCCTACCTTTCAATGTATCCATCCCACCATGCATCCAAGGAAATCCTCCAAATATTCAATCTCAATGTGATTGTGCACACCTTCCATACTTTTCCTACAAAATTTCAAAGTTAATAGATTAAATAAAATAATAATAATAATGATGATAAAAAATGAGTAAAAGTAATAATAATAATAATAATAGTTGTAAAATAAAAATAAAACATTTAAATAAAATTCTTAAATTGAAATAGATAAATAAGGGCAATTATTATGGAAAAAGTGACAAAATAATAAGGAAATAAAATAGGTGAAGAAATAGACAAGATAATAAATATAATAAATAAAAATAAAATAATAAAAAATCAAGTCATGCAACTTTAAAATAAACGAGCCATGCAAGTCATGCAAGCCATACAAAAAAAAAATGCAATCATGCAAACATGCAAAAAAAAAAAAAAAAAATACTTAAAAGGTGATCTAAGTGGGCCTAAGTGAGCCTAAGTAGGCCAAGTGTATCTAAATAGGCTTAGGGTGCCTAAATGGGTCAAGGGTGCCTAAGTGAAGTCTAGTCTAAATCAAGACTACCGAGGATCACAATAAAGGGTCAGATAATCCCTTAACCAAAGTCTCCGAGGTGACTCAGAAAATGGTAAGTCGTACGAGTAGTAATGGGCCACCAAGGAACTACCGTGGAGCACTGGAAGTGAATTTAAAGACATGCGCTAAAGGGAGAAAATTGAGGGTCTACAAATATGCCCCTCTTCGGTATAGATCACGAGTGTAGAGAATGTGAGTAGAAACACGAGTAATGAGCGGAATGAAGTGAACTATATCGAAGAATTGAAGAAGGACCAGAGATTTTGTCTTAGCACATGAAGAGGTAAGGTCAAAAGATGGGGTCTCAACGATAAGGATGGAACAACTCTACGTGGGGGAATGGCAGTAAAGAGAGAAAGTATGTGATGAGTAGCGCAAATATGGACAGAGATGAAAATGATGACTCCAAGTTATGGATGAGATGAATAACTCTAGATCATGGACAAGATGAACGACACTGGGTCAAAAATAGGACAAAAGACTCTGGGTCATGAGCTCAAGGCTCTAATTGGAAAGAATGACTCTAGGTCAAGATGGAAAATGACTCTAAGTCGAGAGCTCTGTGCTCTAACTAGAAAGAATGACTCTGGGTCAAAATGGAAAATGACTCTGGGTCGAGAGCTCTAGGCTCTAAATAGGAAAGAATGACTCTGGATCAAGATGAAAAATGACTCTGGATCAAGAGCTCTAGGCTCTAAATAGGAAATAATGACTCTGGGTCAAGATGGAAAATGACTCTGGGTCGAGGGCTCTAGGCTCTAAATAAGAAAGAATGACTCTGGGTCAAAATGGAAAATGACTCTGGGTCAAGAGCTCCGGGCTTTAAATAGGAAAGAATGACTTTGGGTCAAAATGGAAAATGACTCTGGGTCGAGAGCTCCGGGCTCTAAATAGGAAAGAATGACTCTGGGTCAAAATGGAAAATGACTTTGGGTCGAGAGCTCCGGGCTCTAAATAGATAGCCGATCAGGATACTTTCTAACTCAAGGTGTCGGGTCGAGGCCACTCACAAGTGGCTAGAATGATGAAAACGAAACATCGCAGGGATGTGAGTGATGCAAATGACTTCGAGTCGTGAGCTCAGGGCTCGGGGTGCTATGAATGACTCTGGGTCGATGAATAGCTCAGGGTTATGAGCTCCGGGCTCTATGACTGATCGACTAGAAGGAGAATGCGATACTCAAACTCCAAGTCAAACCACTCATGGGCGACCAAATGATGAAAGCTTAGCTAAGAGTTGGAAAGACTCCGGGTCTATAGGAAATGATAGCTCAGGGCTAGCGGGCTCAGGGCCTAAGGGAAAAAGGATAGCTCAGGGCTATAAGAGTTAGGGTCTAGAAGGAATGGATAGCTCATGGCTACGAGGCTCAGGGCCTAGAAGGGAATAATAGAGAAGACCAACTCGAAAGTGGACATGAAATAAATTGGCTCAAAGCCATATACTCAAAATGTCAAGGGTCGGACTACTGAAACCAAGAAGGGAAATATGCCCTAGTATCTAGGGTGCTCACACTGTTGAAACAACCAGTAAACCAATCATCTACTAGAATCAATGGGTCAAGAACCGAATACATCACAACAAACCTCTGAAAAGTCAAAACTGAAAGAACTCTCTATATCTAAAAAGTTGCTATGTCAAAGAATCTCAAAAGGTAAATCTCAAAGTGTGTATATCATGGCTCATCTAAAAGCAAATCTCAAAGTACACAAAATGGTGCTCATCTGGATAACCCAATCGACAAGATAACAATGATGATCGAAAACAGATCCATCTCATGAACATCTAGCTAAAGGATCTACCCATGCTCCTCAGGTGAAATCTGATGTGATCCATCTCTGTCTCAACAAATCCATATAGGGGGGGTCCTGATACAATCAATCATCGGAAGCTCTGGGCTAGTGCTCAATCTAAAACCAGCTGGTCACTGTCTCAATCTCAAGGATACTCAGAAACTAGGGAAATATGCCCCAGTATGAGACCTGATGTCAAAGTCAAAAGCTAAACAACCGACACCAATCATCCATCCTCATATCACTGCCCAAATAAATCTCGTAATGGAGAGGGGAATATGCCCCAGTATGGATATCGGATGTCGAAGTTGTGAGGCAAACAAACTAACAACGATCACCCATCCTCGTACCATATACAATAACAGATAAGAATCTCGGAGGAAGGGGGAATATGCCCCAGTGTGAATATATGATGCACAACCAAAGGATGAATCCAACATCATCAATCAACTGTCCTCGGCTCAACAATAATCCGCTAAGAAGTCAAAATGATGTATCGACCAATGCCTCAAGGGAGACACTTTGAATCTAATCTCAAATGAATAGCCAAAATGATGAGGAATGTGGTAATCTCAAAAGTAGAAACATGTCTCCGATGAATCCTTGACTGAATTTGATAGGAATCTGGTAACCTCAAAATGGGGAAATAGGCCCTAGTATGCCTGATCTATACACTGCACTGAAAACTGCCTCCAACTCAGTAATAATCCACTAGTCTATCTCAGAAGTACTTCGCAAATGGAACCACTAGGGGCTCAACGATGCTCCACTAGAATTGATATAGTCTCAACATACCTCACTAGGGATCTCTAATCGGTGAAAATACCCAGACTCAAAGAAAGTGCTCCACTAGGGGCTCATCTCAACCAAATGAAAGGGGAATATGCCCCAGTATGGATATCTAATACACAACCAAAGGATGAACCCAATATCCTCAATGAACTGTCTTCAAACCCAAAAATCCATCAAACATCAATATGCCAAGCAAGAGAGAGACCAAATGCTTCCAAAAGTATCTTTCATAAAAGAGAACATGGTAACGACCATACTTCAACCAATCTACCAAAAACCTGTCCAAGTGAAGACTGTCAAAGATAACGTCTGATCTCGTGGCCTCAGGGTGGTCTTAAGACACAGGACGTAACGTAGGCCAAGGTGATAGGGTTAAAGAAATGAAGGGAAACTAGACTCAAATACCCAATGATCAAACTCATATCCTTGTGTATAAGATGTAATGCATAGAAAAAATCTCATGAGCCGTGGACCTAAAGGTAACCAAAGGCAATGCCAATGGCGAAATGAGAGAAAGGATGAGTGGTCAAACCATCAATGAAACAGGTGAATGATGTGAAGAAGGTATCGAATCAAAAATGTGTATCAACATGTAGGGAATGGATAAAAAGTGGAATGAATATCTGGAAAGAGGTAATGGGATACAAAAGAAGGCAATGAGAAAGTAGAATAGATGATGATCAACCCATGTTAGTACAATAAACGAAAGTCATATCACTAATGATGGAATGATGAGTTAGATAATGATCCGGAGACCCTAGTAAAAAGATTACTCATCTCTCATACCTAATACATATCAACCATGATCCGATAAGTATAGTATACCATAGAACTCTTATATGAACCTTCGACACTCCAAATGGATAACAAGAGTGGCTCAAGGAGTGAAAAACTCATAAAAACTCACAAAAACCCACAATGACAAATATACCCAATAAATGAACCTCAAAAGGTGGCATAAATGCCCAATGGAACGAGATACCATACATGAGCATATCATTGCACTTTTCTTTTCTTTTCTTTTCTTTTTTTTCTGATTTTTGATTGATTTTTTTTTTTTGTTTTTTTGTTTTTTTGTTTTTTTGTTTTTTTGTTTTTTGTTTTTTTGCGCATGCTCTGATCATCAATAAATCAAACTCCAATGGGAAAAATATAAGGAATGAACAAACTCTCTCAAATCACTAGTGAATACATGAACCCCATCCCATGAGATAACCTCTCAAACCAAAATCTCCGAATCAATGTCAAATGATGGAATGAATAGAGTGATATGACTGTCCTCTTTACACTAAGAGGTGAAGAATCATCAACCCAAGGAAGAGAATATATAAGATGAAGCAAATAATGATAGAGACAAGAAAGAGAATGAATATATGGTGATAATAAAATAGAACAAGTAGGGTGATAAGAGGATGGTAACTGATTACTACTCAAAAAGTGCTATTTGATAGCTTATAATTAATCCTTTTAAACACTTTTGAGTAGTAGTTAGTGCCTTTTAACCCAATTAGCATGTTAAGGCCCCTTTCAATCAATTCTAATCAAAATGTGTAAGTTTTGGTGTTTTTGTTAGTATTTTGATCACCAAAGCATTATGAGATTGAGGAGAGTTATATGGAATCCATGGCAAAGCAATGAAGAGCTCAGAGGCATGAAGAACCAAAGCTTTGAAGTCCTTTGCCATAAGCAAATCCGGAATGCAAGGAGAAAAGCAAAGAGGAAAAAACAGAGTGAAGAAAACAGAGGAAGCATTCTTGATGACAGTCACTGCAGCCACTTTTGGAGCACTTCCTGAAGTCCAAATTATGCATACAATATGCCATTTCAAAGCTCAAGAAGTCAAGAATCCAATGCTTCAAACCGTGTACAATTTGGAGCTGAAATGAGTAAGTTACAGCTGTTCGAAGCTAATCACTCCAAGCTGAAGGAAGGATTCAGCAAAGTGTTGCTGAATCACCCTTTTGTTGCGAGATATTTCGCAACATTTTTGCACAGTGCTATGGAGTTCCCCTGAAGCCAAACACCTCAAGATGGAAGTCCGCTTTGCAAAGGTGTTGAATCAGCTGGTTGCTATGAGGAAATTTCGCAGCTCTTCTTGTGCACCTGCGAAATCTCGTAGACCTCACTTTTCACCTGCGAAGTGGTCCTTAGTGCTTCCCGATATTTGTAACCGACACTTGGAGATATTTTTCATTAGATTTTTGTTGCCCAAATGCCCAAATTCTCCTTGTAAGTCACCAATGATAGGTTTCCTTAGTTTTTAAGCTAGGAATTTGGCAAAATATCAAGGGAATAGCTATCATTGTAATTTTGGTTTTAAAGGGAGCCCGAGGAGCCTGTTCTGAGGGTGTGAGAGGAAGGAGATCCTTTGTACAGTTTTGGGAAGGAAGTAAAATACAGAGCACTTGCTCTGTTTTTCCTATATATTCTTGTCTTCTCTTTCATTTTCATTTTCTTGCTAGCCAAACATTTTCTGAGGATTTTTTCTCAGAGGATGAGAGGCTAGACTCTTTGTTTCTTGGAGCTAAGGTAACCGGGTAAGTTTCCACATGCATAAATTGGAAGTTTTGTTGTTTTAGTTTTGAATGAAGAGTAAGTGTGTCCCGTGAATGGTTTCTAATGTTTTTAGTTAACTTAAAACACCTTGGAGTCACCTGGGCCAACACTTGGTAAGGCAAGTGATCTCTAACCATGGAGATGCACTAGTTTACCCCTTGCGAGCCTCTGGTAGGTGACTTGAAGGTAGGATTTTCTAGAATAGCCAACACTTGGTAAGCTTTTGGACTCCTAGGAGACATCCATTAGTTACCTCTTGCGAGCTTTTGACGGGTAATCCAAGGTTAAAGGTCACCTTGAATGGCAAGTGCTAGGTGAGAGGTATGAGCCATTGCAAGTTGCATCAGTGAGAGGGATTTAGTGTTTGAACCCATTAATGGGAAGCATTTGTACAACACCGGTTGGAGAAGGAACTATATGTTAATTCTCTAATGCAAGGAAAAGAAACAAGTGACCGGAACTCTCCTTTTTGTATGAGGAATCTGAGCCCAGTGATCTAAACTCCAAGAAACACTTTTCTTAGTAAGTAAAATCAATTACTACTTTTGGTTAGCTTAAAACCAAACCTTTTTCATTCAAACGTCTTTATGTTTTCTTTTAAAGCTAATCTTAAAATGAAAAGGCACCAATTCAGCTTTGAAATAATATCATTTGTGAAGTGAAAACCCATCCCAGTGAACGATCCTAGAGCCACTATGCTATAGTAGCTTTGTCTTTGCTACCCTAGTATATGGTGTAATAGGTTATAAATTTTGTTGATTAATCCCTCAATCAAGGAGCACCAGCTGGACACGAATCAGCTGAGACACCAATTAGGCATGAATCAAATGGCGCCGTTGCCGGGGATGGTGCCACTTTGCAGTGATATGATCTTTTGAGAGCACTTGTGATCTTCATCACAAGTTTGGTGACTTTTCTTTTCTTTTTACTAACTCTTTTTAATTGTTCTTTTTCTTTATTTATATCAGCTAGTTTTAGTTAGTCTTAATTCTTTGAATTGTTTTTCTTTTGTTTTCTTTTGTGTTCTCTGTTCTTAATTCACAATTTTCTAGTTGTGCATGCCATATTGAATACGAGATAGCAGAGGAAGCCATGAACTTCATGAGTTATGTGGCTGAATTTTCAAGAAGATGGGATGAACCAAATGCTAGAGATATGGGAAGAATGATGTCTCAACCTAAAGCTAAGGGTGAGATGTATATTTTAAATGATGGCATAGACATGAAGGCAGAGATTGCAGCTATGGAAAGGAGATTGGATGAGCTAGAAATGAAGAACATGCAAGAAGTGCAAGCCATCTCTCAGACACCATTGCAAGCCATCTCTCAGACACCATTGCAAGCTATGCCTTGTGCCATTTGTCTATCTTATGAGCACTTGGGGGAAGAGTGTCCTATCATTCCAACGGAGAGGGAAATGTTTGGTGATTGCAACACCTACAATTCCAATTGGAGGGACCATCCAAATTTCTCTTGGAAACCACAGCCGCCTCAGTATCAGCAACCTGCTCAAGCACCTCAGCAAGCCTCAAACCTTGAACAAGCTATGATGAATCTTAACAAGGTCATGGAAGACTTTGTTGAAGCTAACAAATCCATCAATGCTCAGCTCAGTCAAAGAAATGACTGTGTAGAGAAAAAGATGGATGAAGTGCAAAATGATCTATCTCAGAAGATAGATAATCTCCAAGATTCAATTTCAAGGTTTGTCAACCTCAACACAGTGCAAGAGAAAGAAAACTCTCCTTCTCAACCTTATCAAAATTCCATGAGTATCCATGAAATGGAGGCTAAGGAGGGAGAATCTTCACAAAAGAAGGAAGTCAAAGAAGTGATCACTCTGAGGAGTGGTAAAGAGGTTGATCTACCCACATGCAAGCTAGAGCATGAGGTAGAGAGTGAAACAGAGAAAGAAAAGAGGGAGGAAATCAAAGAAAAGAAAAAGGGGAAAAGCATAGAGAAAGATGACTATGATCTTAAATTGGATGAAGAACCACAGAGGATAGTCATCAAGGAAAAAATGAAGAAACACATGCATCCGCTTTTTCTCCAAGCTTTGCATGGCAAAAAGGGAATTGGTTTTGTTGCCATCATACATAGCAAGCCCCAAATGAAGGATGCAAACTTCATATGGGATCCGGGCAAGCTAAGTCAGGATCAGAATTTTTTGATGGACTTAGTCTTTTTAAAGACTAGCTAGTCCATATTTTTTTGTTTTGTTAATTTCTTGTTTTAATTTTGATTTCAATGCTTTAATTTTGATTTTTATGATTTAATTCTACTTTGTTTTGATGTAATATAGGTTTTTGGATGATCAAAATCAAGAGGAATTGCAAAGGAAGAAATCGGGAAGAAATCGGAGCGAAAACAGAGCGAAAACAGAGCAAAAACAGGGGAAAAACAGGGGTCTGCGAGATTTCGCAGCCTCTGCGAAATCGGCCTTATGCTGCAAAATCAGTTCGCAACACTTTTGAGTCCTCTGCGAAAGTTTTCGCAACTGCGAAACCGATGTTTGGCACACGAGTGCCACTCGCAGCATAGGAGCCACAATTTCGCAGCTGCGAAGTGGTCTGCGAACCACTAAGGCGTAAAAAGCCCCAATTCCGCAGCGATTTCTCCATTTCGAAGGGTGTTCCGTAGCTGCGAAACCACCTTTTGGCACACGAGCGCCATTCCGCGGTACAGTGACCCCAATTTCGCAGCTGCGAAGTGGGCTGCGAACCACCAAAGCATGAAAGATCCCATTTCCGCAGGGAAAGCTCCATTTTGCAGAGGATTTCGAAGCTGCGAAACCACTTTTTGGAACAAGAGTCCCATTTGGAAGCTCCGTACACTCATTTCGCAGCTGCAAAATGGCTACGAAACCTCCACACCTTAAAATCCTTCAGCGCGCACACCATGAACAGACATGTCACAGCCATACCCCCATTTTGGCAACTATTGGACACATTTGGATCACTTTCCGAAGTTCAAATTATGCATACCATATATCGTTTGAAAGCTTGGGAAGTCATAAGTCCATAGCTTCAAACGGTGCTCGATTTGGATTTGAAACGGAAAAGTTATGGCTGTTTGAAGATGACTGTGCAAACCATGAGCGGAAATGTCGCACCTCCATTTCGCTACTGTTGGAGACATTTTTGAAGCACTTCCTGGAGCTCAAATTATGCATACCATATCTCGTTTCAAAGCTTGGGAAGTCAGGAGTCCAGCGCTTCAAACGGTAAGCAATTTGGAGGTAAAATGAAGAAGTTATGGCTGTTTGAAGACGAGCGCACAAAGCTGAGCGGGAATTTCACAGTCGAGACGCCATTTGGAAGGGTGTTTCGCAGCTGCGAAACCACTTCTTGGCACACGAGTGCCATTTCGCAGCACAGTGACCCTCATTTCGCAGCTGCGAAATAGGCTGCGAAATTTTTTTTCCTTCTTTTCATCACTTTTGGGCTACGAAATCACCTCCAAGCTTCGAAATGGCCTTCAAATTGTGAAATTGACTTGCAAAATGGAGGGAGGTTTGCAAAAACACCTTGCAAAGCTAAAGGAAATTGATAAAATGCCAACAGAGCCCCACGCACCAGTTGAGTACCCTCTGGAACTCATAAACAGCCACCTCTCCATTTCAGCCATGGCCAAGACTAGAGGAAAGCCCCGCGCACCCTGAGATCACACACATGAAGCCTCTCATTCCATTTCTTACCTCCTTAAACCATCAAAGCCCATAGCTACCAACTGAGAGCTCCAGTTGAGGAGACTATGCCACCCAAGGAGACTACCAGAGCAGAGGCCAAAGTCCTAATCCAATCCACTCAAGAGGCCACCACAGATGCATCAGCTCCACAGGACCCTTCCATTACTTGATCATCTCTTTATTTATGTCTTTACATATTATATTAGTATACATAGCTCCATGTTATGATGCTTTATATTCTGGGATTGGAGGTATCCATTGATCATATCTTATGTTTTACTTTCTCAGAATCATACATAGACATCATTTCTTGTTTAAACTTGGCATTTTTTCTATTTCCTCTATTCACTAACTCTTTTGTTTTTTTGAAACATGTGGTTTCTCCTATACGACTCAAACTTCATGTCACTAAGAAGGTACCACTTCCTCCCTATTTTTTAATCGCTTTTGTCACATTGAGGACAATGTTCAGCTTGGTTGGGGGGAGAGTTGAGGAAGTAAGTATTGCTATTAATGCTAAGTTATTTTGGTAATTTAGTTGTTTTTTGCTTAATTTTTAAAATTTTTAAGTTTTTTATTCTACTCTCCATGGTTATTAAGGAAAAATTTTCAAAATGAAAAGGGAGAAATTGAATTTTTGTCTTTTTACTTGACTTAGAGTTTGTATTATGCTTATTAAAGTTGATGAATTATTGAAACTTCTATTTAATTCAACCTTAGTTCTTCCACTTTAAGCTTATCACACACTGTGCACAATAGGTTCCGTTTATAAGATGAAAAACTATTTCCCTCTTGACTTAGGAAAATTTTAGACTTGGTACCTTTGACCTCATTTAATAGTGTTGGGACACCTTATAAAAGGCCAATGAGCCTTTGAAAAAAAAAAGAAAGAAAGAAAGAGAAAAATGTTTGCTTGCCTTGAAACCCGAGCAAGGTCTGAGGGGTATATGGTGAAAATCTTTAAAACCTGGTGCCCTAAGCCTTCAATGGTTGGGAGTCACCGACCTCAATGCTCGTTACAAGGGTGGATAGGTGGAGTTTAACATACTGTAGGTGCTTGGGTATTAAAATTCATTCTCAAAAGTCCGGGGTGAAATCCGAGGAGTTAGTGGTTGAAAAATCCTTAAAGCTTGATGCCCTAAACCTTGATTGGTTGGGAGTCATCGATGGACCCCCATTACATGGACAATTTAGAAAAGAATGCCTTTAAGCTTTGCACTCCTACAAGAAAAAAAAAATTGTGAAAAAAGAGGTGCGTTCTTAGCCTATTGGAGGTTGATTAGTTTGCTAAGCTTTGAAAAAAAACTAGGTTAAGGGGAGAGATTAGTTTGACATACTATATTCGGAAACTAATAAGTAACACATAGATTTTTGTGGAAGAGTAAGGTTTGGTCCTTTGGAAGTGGAAATGATTTTAAAACTTAAATTTGCATAATGCCTTCTCTTTATGAATTGTGACTAGGCAAATTATTTGATATCTCCTGTTGAAATTTGAAGTTATATTTCTTTGATGTTCCATGTGAGAGTTAGATCAGTCATGCCACTTAAACATTTTTTGAAGTGATCAGCATGATGCTGTAAATTATAGTATTGTTTATTTTTATTTTTCTCTCCTTCATTGCTAAGGGACTAGCAATATGTCGGTTGGGGGGAGTGATTACTACTCAAAAAGTGCTATTTGATAGCTTATAATTAATCCTTTTAAACACTTTTGAGTAGTAGTTAGTGCCTTTTAACCCAATTAGCATGTTAAGGCCCCTTTCAATCAATTCTAATCAAAATGTGTAAGTTTTGGTGTTTTTGTTAGTATTTTGATCACCAAAGCATTATGAGATTGAGGAGAGTTATATGGAATCCATGGCAAAGCAATGAAGAGCTCAGAGGCATGAAGAACCAAAGCTTTGAAGTCCTTTGCCATAAGCAAATCCGGAATGCAAGGAGAAAAGCAAAGAGGAAAAAACAGAGTGAAGAAAACAGAGGAAGCATTCTTGATGACAGTCACTGCAGCCACTTTTGGAGCACTTCCTAAAGTCTAAATTATGCATACAATATGCCATTTCAAAGCTCAAGAAGTCAAGAATCCAATGCTTCAAACCGTGTACAATTTGGAGCTGAAATGAGTAAGTTACAGCTGTTGGAAGCTAATCACTCCAAGCTGAAGGAAGGATTCAGCAAAGTGTTGCTGAATCACCCTTTTGTTGCGAGATATTTCGCAACATTTTTGCACAGTGCTATGGAGTTCCCCTGAAGCCAAACACCTCAAGATGGAAGTCCGCTTTGCAAAGGTGTTGAATCAGCTGGTTGCTATGAGGAAATTTCGCAGCTCTTCTTGTGCACCTGCGAAATCTCGTAGACCTCACTTTTCACCTGCGAAGTGGTCCTTAGTGCTTCCCGATATTTGTAACCGACACTTGGAAATATTTTTCATTAGATTTTTGTTGCCCAAATGCCCAAATTCTCCTTGTATGTCACCAATAATAGGTTTCCTTAGTTTTTAAGCTAGGAATTTGGCAAAATATCAAGGGAATAGCTATCATTGTAATTTTGGTTTTAAAGGGAGCCCGAGGAGCCTGTTCTGAGGGTGTGAGAGGAAGGAGATCCTTTGTACAGTTTTGGGAAGGAAGTAAAATACAGAGCACTTGCTCTGTTTTTCCTATATATTCTTGTCTTCTCTTTCATTTTCATTTTCTTGCTAGCCAAACATTCTCTGAGGATTTTTTCTCAGAGGATGAGAGGCTAGACTCTTTGTTTCTTGGAGCTAAGGTAACCGGGTAAGTTTCCACATGCATAAATTGGAAGTTTTGTTGTTTTAGTTTTGAATGAAGAGTAAGTGTGTCCCGTGAATGGTTTCTAATGTTTTTAGTTAACTTAAAACACCTTGGAGTCACCTGGGCCAACACTTGGTAAGGCAAGTGATCTCTAACCATGGAGATGCACTAGTTTACCCCTTGCGAGCCTCTGGTAGGTGACTTGAAGGTAGGATTTTCTAGAATAGCCAACACTTGGTAAGCTTTTGGACTCCTAGGAGACATCCATTAGTTACCTCTTGCGAGCTTTTGACGGGTAATCCAAGGTTAAAGGTCACCTTGAATGGCAAGTGCTAGGTGAGAGGTATGAGCCATTGCAAGTTGCATCAGTGAGAGGGATTTAGTGTTTGAACCCATTAATGGAAAGCATTTGTACAACACCGGTTGGAGAAGGAACTATATGTTAATTCTCTAATGCAAGGAAAAGAAACAAGTGACCGGAACTCTCCTTTTTGTATGAGGAATCTGAGCCCAGTGATCTAAACTCCAAGAAACACTTTTCTTAGTAAGTAAAATCAATTACTACTTTTGGTTAGCTTAAAACCAAACCTTTTTCATTCAAACGTCTTTATGTTTTCTTTTAAAGCTAATCTTAAAATGAAAAGGCACCAATTCAGCTTTGAAATAATATCATTTGTGAAGTGAAAACCCATCCCAGTGAACGATCCTAGAGCCACTATGCTATAGTAGCTTTGTCTTTGCTACCCTAGTATATGGTGTAATAGGTTATAAATTTTGTTGATTAATCCCTCAATCAAGGAGCACCAGCTGGACACGAATCAGCTGAGACACCAATTAGGCATGAATCAGTAACAAAATGAGAAGATAGACCTATAAGTCTAAAGCTTATGAGACTTTCCTAGCAAAGCATGCATATACATCAAAGGGCCCCAACCCGGGTATAGAAATGGTAATCAAAGCTATAAGAAAGAAATAAGGCTATAATATACCACGCGAAGCTCAATGGGCTAGCAACGGTCTAAAATATGGAGGTGATAAAGTATGAGGCTAACCGAAATGATGGCCACCCATCCTGCGACCACGGTCTCAAACATAATACTTCTTTAGCTGAACCACGTTGGTAGGCTCTAAAAATTGGTTTCCATCTAAGTCAGTCAACCATGCAGCCCCTTCTGGAGTCAACTCTCGGATAACATAAGGCCCACTCCAACTAGGTCTAAACTTTCCTCTAGGGTCTCCAATCAAACATTTGAGAATCCTCGAAACCAAGTCCCCTTTTTGCAATGGTCTAGGCTTAACCTGTTTCTTGAAGGCACGAGCCATCTTTCTCTGATAGGCCTGAACATGATCTGCCGCTCTCAATCTCCTCTCATCTAAAAGGTTAAGTTGATCAAATCGAGCCTGAGCCCACTCTGTCTCAGAAATCTGCTGCTCAAGGGCTATTCTCAATGAGCCCATCTCTGTCTCGACTGGCAAAACAACCTCCATACCATACACTAGAGAGTAAGGCGTAGTTCCTGTAGAAGTACGAAAAGATGTACGATATGCCCACAACGCAAAAGGAAGCTTCTCTGACCAATCTCAAGAAGTCTCAACCATTTTCCTCAAAATCCTCTTAATATTCTTGTTTGCAGCCTCTACTGTCCCGTTGGTCTGTGGCCTATATGCTGAAGATCTATGATGTCGGATGGCATACTTCTGCAACAAAGTATCTACCTCAGCTCGGAAGTGCACCCCTCTGTTGGAAATCAACTCATAAGGAACCCCATAGCGGCAAATGATGTGTGATCTGATAAAACTGGCAACCCTAGCAGATGTCAACCTCGCATATGATGCGGCTTCCACCCACTTGGTGAAATAGTCTATGGCAACTAGGATGAACTCATGACCACTGGAAGATTTTGGTGAAACCTTCCCAATAATATCAATACCCCATACTGAAAATGGCCATGGCGAGGTCAAAGCGTGTAACTTTGATGGCGGTGCATGAATGAGATCACCATGAATCTGACACTCTGGGCATTTCTGGACAAATTGACAACAATCTGTCTCCATAGTCAACCAGAAATAGCCCGTCCTCATAATCTTACGGGCTAGCATGTGTCCTCCCATATGCAGACCACAAACTCCTGAATGAACCTCTCTCATCACTCGATCTGCAGAGGCTCGATCTAAACATAATAGAAGCAAACCATCAGCTGATCGTCTGTATAAGGTATCCCCACAAATCACAAATCTAGTGGCCAAATTCCACAGTGTTCTCCCATCATTGGCAGTGGCTACCTTAGGGTATGTGCCAGATCTAAGAAACTGATAAATATCATGATACCAAGGTAGATCATCCTGGACCTCTGTTTCTCCAATCAAACAACAGTAGGCGGGTGCAGACCTCAACTCAATCAACAGCGGACAAATAACTACATCAGTCGGAATGTCCACAGAAGAAGCTAAGGTAGCTAAGGCGTCAGCAAATCGATTTTGCGCTCTAGGTAGATGAACATATCTCAAGTCATCAAATCTCGCAACCAGCAACTCCAAATAGGCGTGATATGGCCTAAGCTTCACATCTCTAGTCTTCCAATCCCCCTGAATCTGTCTAAGTACCAGATTGGAGTCACCAAATACCTCCATTTGTCTAATGTCAAGCTCCAATGCAGTTTCTAAACCAAGGATACAAGCCTCATACTCAACTATGTTATTCGTGGCAGGATGTCGATCAAAAAATGCCAAACGAATGGACCTTGGGATATGATCACCCTGAGGGGATACCAACAGAACACCTATCCCATACCCTGACTGATTGGCTGCACCATCAAAGTACATGCACCATCCTGATAAGCTGGTCATAGCAACAAACTCCTCATCTGGAAAATCATCATCAACTGGTCTATCCTCAGATGTCGGTAGTGAGGCTAAATGATCGGCGACAATACTTTCCTTAATAGACTTCTGAGAAACATACTGGATATCAAACTCTGTCAAAAGTACGAGCCATCTCATCAGTCTACCAGTCAATGCAGGTCTATCAAATAAGTATCTTAATGGATCTAGGCGGGATATCAAATGCACTGAGTACTCTGTCATGTAATGCCTCAATCTCCTGGTAGCCCAGACTAGTGTTAAGCATAGGCGCTCAATCATAACATATTTCACTTCATACTCCAGCATCCTCTTACTCAAGTAGTAAATAGCCCGCTCCTTCCTTAAGTCATCAATCTGAGCTAACATACATCCCAAGGCCATGTCTGAAACAGACAAATATAGAAGAAGTGGACGTCCTGGCGTAGGAGGCACTAAAACAGGAGGAGAAAGAAGATACCCCTTTATCTTCTCAAATGCAAGCTGACAATCATCATTCCAAACTGTTGGTTGGTTCTTCCTTAAAAGACGAAAGATGGGCTCACATATGTCTGTCAATTTGGCTATGAAATGACTAATGTACTGTAATCTGCCCAAAAAACCTCTAATCTCTTTCTCAATCTTTGGTGCAGGCATGTCAAGTATGGCTTTGATTTTATCTGGGTCGACCTTTATGCCCCGTTCACTGACCATATGTCCCAATAACTTCCCAGAAGTCACTCCAAAGGTGCACTTCTTGGGATTCAACCTCAATCTAAACTTCTGGATCCTCTCAAAGAATCTCTCTAGAGCCTCTAAGTGATCTGCTCTACCTTGGGATTTCACAATCATATCATCCACATAAACTTCAACATCCCTATGCATCATGTCATGAAACAAAGTAGTAGCGGCCCTCTGATAAGTGGCTCCTGCGTTCTTCAACCCAAATGGCATAACCTTGTAACAGTAGGTACCCCACTCAGTAATAAAGGCTGTCTTCTCCATGTCCTCTAGAGCCATCAAAATTTGATTATACCCTGAAAACCCATCCATGAAAGACAACATCGAATGGCCTGCAATGCTATCAACTAACAAATCAATATGTGGGAGAGGGAAGTCGTCTTTAGGGCTGGCTTTATTAAGATCCCTGAAGTCCACACAAACTCTAACTTTGCCATCCTTTTTGGGTACTGGGACGACATTAGCCAACCACTCTGGATACTCAACTACTGATATGAATCCAACACTGAGTTGCTTCTGAATCTCCTCTTTCACCTGTAGACTTCAACGTGGATGTAATCGTCTCAATTTCTGCTTAACTGATCTGACATGTGGTAGGATAGGTAAGTGGTGCTGAACTATAGAGGGATCAAGACCAGGCATGTCCTCATAAGACCATGCAAAAACATCCAAGTATGACCTGAGTAGATGAATAAGTCTATCTCTCTCATCTATAGATAGGGGTGAACCAATCTTCAGCTCTCTAGGCTGATCCTTTGTGCCAAAATCAACAGTCTCAACATCCCCTGTAGCAGGTGAAACTCTCTCATCCATGGGATCAGAGTCATGATCAGAAGAGTCCCTATCCGAATCGGGCCATGCAACTTCATCATTTATATCAAATATCTGTGAAGTGGGTGAGTGGGGTACAGATATAGAGGTACTATCACAAGAGGCAGGCGAATACTCAAAAATACTCAAATCCATAAATGAAGCAATAGAAACATCGTCAGAGCGGGAGACAAATCCCGATAAAACATCAAAAGAAAGAGGTGGGTCCACAAGGTCGGACTCTCCCTCAACTGGGCTAACAATGCCCTCAACCAAGCTACTATCATCCTCTAGAAGCTCTGGAACAGGAAGAGTCTGAGTCCCCTCAAAAACCTCAATGGTAGACACCCCAAACATATCAAATGCTGAAACAGGCTGAAGCTGAACAATGCTGGTAATCTGGCTCATGGTCATCATGTCCATCTCATCTTAGTACTCATCATGGGAAACAACTCCATCAATCATCTCAGTAGAATCAACCATCACCCCATCACCAGTGATCTCCTCTGGAAAGCATAGAGACAACATGCTAGCTCGATCTGGAGACGTGGGAGTAATCGTCAAAAGGAAAGAAGAGTCGGGAACCCCATCACTCAACTGTAGCTGGTGAAATAGATACTGAAGATTGGTCTCTCTATCTATATGAACCACACTATCAATCTCCTCTAGACGAGGTCGAGTCTCTGATCCTCTGACAAAGTAGTCAGCCGGACTCATCCTATAGGGTCGAATAGGATAATCAAATGGTGTGTGGGATAAACGGGCTCTCACCTTCTCCTTGCGCAGTCGCGCCATATGACGGTGATCGGCCTCAGTAGGGATGAATCCAAGTCCAAATGTCGTATCATGGTCAATGGTAGCTATGAACTCGCTCGGTCCCTGCTAACGTCGTCCTAACCCCATGCCAGGTAGAAAGGTCATACTCCTCATCATATCAAGGACCACTGTGCTACTGTGCTGATCAAATGACATAGCCACAAAGTCTCTACAAAAATCCTCAATCTCGAGAGTCTGTATCTCATCAAAAGTAAACCCAGTCAGAAGTAGGTCGTCCTCATTGTTACTGATCTGAAGTACTGGCTCAGAAGCGGCAAATATATCCCTGGTAGAGCGCACTGTGATGACCTGCCCATCATGAATAAACTTCACCTTCTGATGAAGGGAAGAAGGAATAGCTCCAGCTACATGAATCCATGGTCGACCTAGTAGCAGGTTAAAGGATGTAGGAATCCTCAAAACCTGGAACAAAGTGGAAAATGTGGCTGGACCAATCTGCAAATCAATCATCAAGGTACCCATAACCTCCCTCTTGGTGCTATCATACGCCCTGACTGTCTGAGTAGAAGGACCAAAATCTGAAAGCGCAAAACCAAGGGTTATAGTAGTGGCTAAAGGGCAAACATTCAGGGCTGAGCCGTTGTCTAGTAGGACAGACGGGACTCTACGGCCTGAACATCCAACTGTGATGTATAGAGGACGCACGTGGTCTAAACCATCAGGTAGCAAGTCATCATCTGAAAATACAATGCAAGTGGCCCTACCAGCCGTCATCATATGAATCAATCCCTCTGGAGTGGTGGTAGTCTCTACTCTGATCTGACTCAAGGTTCGAATCAAAGCATCTCTATGAGTACTGGATGATGCTAATAAACTCCAGATGGAAATGCGAGCCTGAGTGCTCTGTAGCTGTCTCAAAACCTCATCATCCTCTCTCCTAATCTCCTCATGAGAGGTTGTACCCTCAAATGGTCTGACTGCTGCTGGTGGTGGCTGAGCTATCCTCCCACTACGAGTCACAATCTGTATCTCTCTCCCTATTGAATCATCATCCTCTGGCCATAAAGTGAATGGGACAAAAGCATCCTAACATCCAATAACTAAGGGTGTAGGATGAGTCAACTGGAATGGTGCCTCGTCCGGGATCAAACTAAATGGTGCAGGAGTTTGAGGGACCACTGAAACCCCATCAACCTCATAACTATCATGCAATACAATCGGCTCGGGTAATCCATCATCCCAACTCAACATGTGTATACTGTCATCCTCTATAAGGTCCATGTGATGAATATCTCCTGAAGATGGATGCACTGCGTGTGTAGAATGAGCAGGAAGAGGGTTAGTGGTCACACTTGGCTGCCCCAAGTTGACCAAACCCTGATCTATCAAATCCTGAATAGCATGTCTCAAAGCAGTGCAATGGTCCGTGTCATGCCCTAGTCCCTGATGGTAGGAACAATGTAAGTGCATCCTGAAGCGAGGTGGTATGGGTTGGGGTAAAGGCCTGGATGCTAATGGAATCAGTAATCTACCCTCTATGAGCTTCTGAAAAGCTCGACTCAAAGGCATACCCAACTGAGCAAACTGACGTGGTGGACTCTGCACATAAGTAGTGGTCTGTGGAGCTCGGGGTCGAGTATATGGGGTAGGAGGCCTTTCTGCGACGTGTGCAGCAAAAACAGGCTGTGAGTCCGGATGCAGATAAGTAGGAGTCATAGGTCTGGAAGGAGTAGGTGGTCTGTAATGCGCATGAGGTGAAGGTGGATAGTAGTACCCAGGAGTCTGCCCAACTGTCTGATAGCGTCTAGAAGGTCTCATCCCTGCTGAACTGATAGCACCAACATCTCCTGATCTCTGTCCTCCTGAAGGCCTCTTCCCCTTAGAATCAGTAGGGAAAGACTCAAACCATAATCCTCTAGCAATGCCCTCCTCTATACCATACAAAGTATGTACTAAAGATCCAAAATCCGTATGGGGAAATCCCATCAAGTGTCTAGCAAATATAGGCTGCAAGCTCCTCATGATCATGCTAATCTGATCTCTCTATGAAGGACGGTCTATAATCTGTGAAATCTTCTCTCTCCAGCGAGAGATAAATGAAGTGACTGACTCCTCCGGCCTCTGTCTCAAAGCCTCCAACTCTCTCCTCGAAACATCAATGACAGTGTTAAACGCAAACTGTCTCAAAAACTCCTGGGCTAAGTCATCCCAAGTCCTACGGCGTGATACCTCCAATGAAGCGAACCAACGCTGTGCAGCACCACTCAATGACATAGGGAAGAGCATAACCATCCGGGCATCATCCAATCCATGGGCCCTCATAACAGTACTATAAAGTCTCAAATGGATGCGAGGGCATCCTATGCCTGTGTATCTCTCAATCTCAAGCATCTTGAACTTGGCCGGTAAACTGGCCACTGGTGCTCCATCAAAATCCTCCCAAGTAATAGCTCCCTCTGAAGTCCTCATCTGTCTCAACTTCTGCTCAAGTTTATCCATACGAGCATGTGGGTCCTTTGAGATCGGAATAGGCACTATGGCAGGAGGTGGTGCAGCCTCAGTCTGACTATACAGAGTAAAAGGTATAGTCTGTGGTGCTGGCTGACTGTGCGGAGGTGGTGGTGGTACTGTGGTATCAAACTGGATATCCTCCTGAACTGGGACCTGTTGGGCTTGCTGCCCATCTATCCTCTGGCCAAGGCTAGCTATAGCCTCCTGGATCGAAGCCATGGCCGTAGCAAACTGGTCAACGGTAACTATCTGAGAATCCATATCCCCCTGATCTGATCCCTGGTCTAACTGGTCTGATGCTCTGGTCAATCTGCCTCCAACTCTAATCCACGAAGGTGAATCCAGACTGGTCATGATAAACTCTCTTACAAATATGGAAATACTGGATAAGGTGCGACTCGAAGGTGACTCTGTATGAATCAACTGACAAATACATAGAAGAATAGCCCAAATATACTTAGTCTGATACCCTCTTCTGATTACAACAAAAGAGACTATGGAAGGGATAACCAATCCCGATCATGACCAAGACAGCTCTAAAGGTCCACAGATGCACCCACGTGTAGGAATGAAATCTTAATTGGATCTAGGTTAGCCTACAAGGTTGAGGTGGCTCTATAGGATAAAATGGGTGGGTCAAAGGATCCCTAACAGAAGCGATCGTACCCTCCGGCGGTACGCAACCCTCTGCACGCCTCCAAGGAGACGGGGTGCTTCCATGCAAGGTGGTCATCACCTCCACACATGCACTTCCTCGCATTCCCAGGGGGTTTCTTAATGGTGAAGACTCTCCCATATCTCAACACTCAAGGATAATCTAAAGTGCACAATGAAGGATGTGGGTGCATCCGAAAAACCTAAGATCTAAAGTGAGATAGCGAACAAAGACAAACAATCATACAATCATGCAAGAGAAAGGGTTGTCATGCAACAAGCAGTCATACCAAGTAGATAAGTATCATACAATCAAAGTCCTATCTAGCATATGTGAGAGTGAATCATGCTAAAGTGAACAAACAGTTACGTGATCACATCAAACCGTCATGCGAAGCAAATAAATATCAAACAAACAAAGTTCTATCTAACATATGTGAAAGTGAATCATGCTAGAGTGAGCAAAACAATCAAGTGATCATCCAAGGCAATCAAATATGTTAAGATAGCAAACTAAACAAACAAGCAAATCGAATCACCTTGCCTAAAAAAAAGAGGTACCCACTAATTGACCAATTAAACGCCACATTTTCCTCAACTAGTGTTCAAGCTTGATCCTCAAAATCCCCAGTGGAGTTGCCAATTTGTGGACCCGCATTTTTCACGTGCGTCCCCACTCGATCGGCGAGACTCGCTTTTTATTTGTGAAAAATTAATTTTTGGAAAAAAGTTGGAGTCGCCACTTATTTTATTTTTATTTTAAAGGGAAAATAAAACAAGAAAGAAAAACCCTAAAATGTGACTCCATAATTTTTGGAAAAAGCATGTCTTTGAAAAACCCGAGTCTAAGTCCGGGGATCAGGTTACCTATTGGGAAGGTACCTTTAAAAGGTAGCACCCCTTTAAGCCCTCTAAAGGTCTCTACTAACTAAGTTAAGGGGAATGTGGCAATTAATGGGTTTAATTATGGATACCTAAGTAGGCTAGGTGGTTCCAAAAAAATAGCATGCCAAACAAGATCAAATCATAATAAAGGAAGGTTAGGATGCGTACCCAGACCGCTTCTCAAGCGCTATCATAAAACATCGATGGTTAATTTAAACAATATATCATCCAACATGTATTTTATTAGAAATAATCAAACAATGAAACATATATATCAGAACAACCAAACATTATTAGACATAAGCATTATTTCACAATGACAAGCATATTCACAGAATTCAGAAAGTAGGTGATAGAGGACATACCTGGATAGCATAGATAATTTGTAATGTGCTTCCTCAAGTTGTAAGGGGTTAGATAACAAATAATAAAATATAGAAATCCTAGCATGCTCGTTATCTAATTAGCATATCAAAAGTGATCAAAGTATACAGAATCATCAATTATCACATACATCTTGTATATAATTCCTAAAAAAATAGATAGACATGATTTCAACAAGTGTCAAATGTGGCAACAAAAATAAATTTTGAAAAGATTTTTTTTATGTAGGGGTTTCACCAATTCCCCAATCGATATACACGAATTTAGCTTAGAACTATCCCATTTATTTGGGACCACAAGCTTTGATTCGTGTTTTATTCAAAACCGTAATTTTATTTGAAAGATGTGAACCGATCAAAACATGGTTGCACATTATTTTAAAAAAATGAGATTTTGATTCTAAGAACTCTAAATGAATTTTTGAAATGGATTTTTAAGGAAATAAGATTTTGAGAATAGTGTTATATAAAAAGGAATTAATTTGAAAGCAATAAAGTGTATGAATCAAAGTACCAAGCAAAACAAAAGAGAACAAAATCAAAAAGTAGAATTTTTGACAACCAAGAAAATTGAAGGTGAGAATAGAGGCTAATCTTCATGAATTTCCAAAAGCCTCAGAAAGAAAATCAAATTAAATGAAGGATCACTAAAGCAACGGGCAAGGCATTCTAGATTAAACAAACTAACAAGGTATCGATTCATGAACTAACCACTAGGATTTTAAAAGCATATAAATTTAGATAAGGGTGATCAGGATCTAACATTAATGATTTTGAAACAAAAACTAAAAATGGATCAATTCAGGTAAGGAACTAAAATTATAGAAGTACCTAAACTAATTAAAACGAGTTTGACTAAATTTAACTAAAAACGTGAACTTTCAAACATAGAATTAATTTTACTAATGAACTACAATTATAAAAGTGCTTAAGCTAATTAAAATGAGCCAAACTAAATCAAAGCAAACTAAAGATATGTACTTTCAAGCATAGAATTAATTTTATTGATGAACCAAAAATTATAAAAGTGTCTAAACTAAATAGATGAATTAAATTAAATCAAAGTACACTAAAAACATGAACTTTTAAATAAAGAATCAATTTTATCAATAAATAAATAAAACTATAAAAACACATAAACTAATTAAAAGGAACCAAATTAAATCAAAGAATACTAAAAATATGAACTTCCAAACATGAAATCAATTTTATTAATAAACTAAGACTATAAAAACACCTAAAATAATGAATATAAATTATTAAATCAAAGCAAACTAAAAAAAAAATTGAAACTTTCAAAGATGGGATCAATTTTATTAATGAACTAAACTAAAAAAATATCTAAACTAACTATAATGAATCAAATTAAATTAAAGTAACCTAAAAACGCAAACTTTCAAACATGGAATCAATTTTATCAATGAACTAAAACTATAAATGTATTTGAACTAAATAGATGAATTAAACTAAATCAAAAGTAAACTAAAGACATGAACTTTTAATATAGAATCAATTTTATTAACGAACTAAAATTATAAAAGTATCTAAACTAATTAAAATGAATCACATTAAATCAAAGAATACTAAAAATATGAACTTTCAAACATGGGATACTAAAAACATGAACTTCCAAACATGAAATCAATTTTATTAATAAACTAAAACTATAAAAACACCTAAAATAATGAATATAAATTATTAAATCAAAGCAAACTAAAAAAAACTGAAACTTTCAAACATGGGATCAATTTTATTAATGAACTAAACTATAAAAAATATCTAAACTAACTATAATGAATCAAATTAAATTAAAGTAACCTAAAAACGCAAACTTTCAAACATGGAATCAATTTTGTCAATGAACTAAAACTATAAATGTATTTGAACTAAATAGATGAATTCAACTAAATCAAAAGTAAACTAAAGACATGAACTTTTAATATAGAATCAATTTTATTAACGAACTAAAATTATAAAAGTATCTCAACTAATTAAAATGAATCACACTAAATCAAAGAATACTAAAAATATGAACTTCCAAACATGGGATACTAAAAATATGAACTTCCAAACATGAAATCAATTTTATTAATAAACTAAAACTATAAAAACACCTAAAATAATGAATATAAATTATGAAATCAAAGCAAACTAAAAAAAAAAAACTAAAACTTTCAAACATGGGATCAATTTTATTAATGAACTAAACTATAAAAAATATCTAAACTAACTATAATGAATCAAATTAAATTAAAGTAACCTAAAAACGCAAACTTTCAAACATAAAATCAATTTTGTCAATGAACTAAAACTATAAATGTATTTGAATTAAATAGATGAATTAAACTAAATCAAAAGTAAACTAAAGACATGAACTTTTAATATAGAATCAATTTTATTAACGAACTAAAATTATAAAAGTATTTAAACTAATTAAAATGAATCACATTAAATCAAAGAATACTAAAAATATGAACTTCCAAACATGGGATACTAAAAACATGAACTTCCAAACATGAAATCAATTTTATTAATAAACTAAAACTATAAAAACACCTAAAATAATGAATATAAATTATTAAATTAAAGCAAACTAAAAAAAAAAACTGAAACTTTCAAACATGGAATCAATTTTGTCAATGAACTAAAACTATAAATGTATTTGAACTAAATAGATGAATTAAACTAAATCAAAAGTAAACTAAAGACATGAACTTTTAATATAGAATCAATTTTATTAACGAACTAAAATTATAAAAGTATCTAAACTAATTAAAATGAATCACACTAAATCAAAGAATACTAAAAATATGAACTTCCAAACATGGGATACTAAAAATATGAACTTTCAAACATGAAATCAATTTTATTAATAAACTAAAACTATAAAAACACCTAAAATAATGAATATAAATTATTAAATCAAAGCAAACTAAAAAAAAAACTGAAACTTTCAAACATGGGATCAATTTTATTAATGAACTAAACTATAAAAAATATCTAAACTAACTATAATGAATCAAATTAAATTAAAATGACCTAAAAACGCAAACTTTCAAACATAAAATCAATTTTATCAATGAACTAAAACTATAAATGTATTTGAATTAAATAGATGAATTAAACTAAATCAAAAGCAAACTAAAGACATGAACTTTTAATATAGAATCAATTTTATTAATGAACTAAAATTATAAAAGTATCTAAACTAATTAAAATGAATCACATTAAATCAAAGAATACTAAAAATATGAACTTTCAAATATGGGATCAAGTTTATCAATAAATAAATAAATGAAATACAAGTAATTAAAAGAGTAGCAAATACATGAATAAATGAATAAATAAAACTCAAATGTTTTCAATCTGATGCAATCAATCAAAATTAAATAGGGATCAAATCATTCTTTTTTTTTTTCCTAATATAATGAATCAAAATTAAAACACACAAACTCATTCAAGCCAAACTAACAAATAAATTAATACTAAATTAAATTCGAATTAAAAAAAAAGGAAAAAAGATATCTAATAAAAAAAATGAAAACTCTTTCAAAAACTAACCTGTGTTATGGAAAAAATCCGTCTTTGATCGTTAAAGTAACCCCTCCTCGAAAATCCTCTGTTCCTCTCTATTTCAAAAAGAATATCACGACCCTTTGCTCCAAAAATTCTCTCTTGCGTGTTCTCTAAAAAAAAATCCCCCTTTGCTCGTTCCTCTGTTCTCCTATTTTATATGACATCCCACTTTTTTTTCTTTCTGGAATATCCTCTCTCTTCTTTTTTTAATGCACATGGATATAGAAAGTGCATGCATGTCATGCAAGCCATACAAAAAAAATGCAATCATGCAAACATGCAAAAAAAAAAAAAAAAACTTAAAAGGTGATCTAAGTGGGCCTAAGTGAGCCTAAGTAGGCCAAGTGTATCTAAATAGGCTTAGGGTGCCTAAATGGGTCAAGGGTGCCTAAGTGAAGTCTAGTCTAAATCAAGACTACCGAGGATCACAATAAAGGGTCAGATAATCCCTTAACCAAAGTCTCCGAGGTGACTCAGAAAATGGTAAGTCGTACGAGTAGTAATGGGCCACCAAGGAACTACCGTGGAGCACTGGAAGTGAATTTAAAGACATGTGCTAAAGGGACAAAATTGAGGGTCTACAGCATGGTATTCTAGATTCTTGTAATTATAAAAATAATAGTTTGTGCGACAATGTTATGGCTATGTGCAGACCCTCAATTTTGTCCCTTTATCACATGTCTTTAAGTTCACTTCCAGTGTTCCATAGTGGTTATTTGATGGCTCATAGCTACTCATACTACTTATCTTTTTTTTTTTTTAGCAACCTTGGGGACTTTGGTTGAGGGATTTATCTAACCCCTTTGTGCTCTAGGCAACCCTAATTTAGACTTAGGTTTTCTCCTTCCTTTTTAGGATAGTTCTTAGGTGCACTTTAGGCTAGACCTAGTTAGGCCCACCTAGTCTCACCCTAGGCCCACTTAGGTACACTTAGCCCATTAAGCACCACCTTAGGCCCACTTAAGCACCCTTGACAACCCTAATCTAGACTTAGACACTGTCCTAAACATCCTATGCACCTTCTAGCATACACTCACTCACTTTAGGTCACTTAGGCACATTACACTTCACCTAGATTCACTTAGATACATTTTTTTATTACCCTAGGGACTTTTCATATCACCCTAGGTCACTTATGCATTTTTAGGCTCATCTAGGTTCACCCAAGCCTACTTAGATTCACCTAGACACCTTCTAGCTTGCACACATTCACCTTAGGTCACTTAAGCACCTTTTCAGAATAGGTCACTTGGACACATCTCAAAGCAAAGTGTGATGGATGGCTTAGATGGTGAACAAAATTCATCTCATTTAGAGATGCAAGAAGATTTGAACAGTATAAAAAGTGAGAATGCCAAACCAGTTCCAAGACCTTTTAGTATTAGCACTTCTTGGAGAACAGAATCAACAAATGAGGCTACTCCCAACCTTAAGCAGTCTGAAATGTATAGTCCTGCACCAAATCCATCACCAATCAAGTTTCATACTGCAGGTGGAAGGTCGATATCAGTTTCTAGTGATGCATTGCAAAGAGCAAGGAGCCTCCTTGGTGACCCAGAATTAGGAACTTCATTAAATGAAGGGGATGAAGATGATATGATTTCTTCCTTTTTGAAAGGGAGTTTCCGAGATGCTTCTTCAAACAATGAAAATGATTCTGATACTTCTCTTTCCCATCATGAAAAGGCAAAAAGCAAACATGCATAAAAAAGTCTCATCTCCCATTCGATTGTTTCCTAACGGGGTGCAATCATCAGTCATGCTAGAGAATGCATATTCAGGGAGTAACTTGATCAAGAAATATGCAGATGACAGTAAAATAACTTGTCCACAGGAGCCTTTAAGCAACAAGCACTATACCTCATACAATAATGGACGATTCTGTGGCAAATGGTAATTGTTCAATAAATAAGCCATTAGGAATGGTCAATGGGGGGTCGCCTACAGAAAATCTGGAACACGCACCCAGGATGAAGAGGAACGGGCCAAAAAAATCACACGCATGCAGCTCCATCCAAGCAGCTCAAAGCTGCGCCCTACGGCCCAATCCGGTGGATGACAACTCTTCAATTCCGCAGCAGCATCAGCACCACGTGCAGCGACTACGGAAGAATGGGGACTTCATGCCTCGATTGTATCAGAAAAAGAAGACTCCGGACTTCATCAATGACCAAAACGGAGATGGCCGCCTGCTCCAAAAGCTTCATCTTCGGTATCGCATTAGGGACACCCATGCAACAGGACGGCGAAGAAACACAATCTGGGTATCGCAACGGATTGGACTGCGGTGGAGCAATCGGTTCTGGAAGCAGTGCTCAGCGCGTTTGCCTCAGAATCAAATATAATTTGGTATGCAAAGATTGCCATGCAACTACAGAGTGAGATGGAATGGGATGCAGCGTTGCGGTGCAGATGGATGAGTAGAAACGAAAATAGCATGAAAATAGGAAAGAAGTGGCCACTTTGTGCACAGCACGCATATGGTGGGCTGTGAGGAGATTCTTTTTTTGTTTTTTTAGAAAGAAAAGTCAACATGGTAAGGATTTGATCACTTACCAAATAAGACACGCCTGCATCCTTGAGGGAATCTCCCAGTGAGCCACCATGTATGTGCTTTCCATATCCATGTGCATTAAAAAAGGAAATAGAATATCTGATAGAAGGAAAGTGCTGCCATATAAATAAGGGTAAGAGAGAACACGCAAGGGACTTTCTTTTTTGTGGAGATATCAAGACATAAAGCAGAATTCTTCCAGAAAGGACGCACACAGATTTTTTTAGGGAGATCGACACACGAGAACAATTTTTTTTAGAGAGAAGTACGTAGGATTTTGGAGGAGAACAAAGGATTTCGGGTGGGGATCGGGCTGTTATTTTGACACACCAAGAGAGGATTTTCTCTTTCACTTCACAGGTTAGCTTTCTATATAGTATTTTTATTTAGCCTAGATTTTTTTGAAATTTCAGTTTTTGATTAATTCCTTGTGTTAAAGTTTATTATTTTCTTTTTAAATCCTCAATTAGTTTAGTTCTAATCCACCTTTTAGTTTAAGTTTGTTAGTGATTTTAATTTATTAGTTTAAATAATTTTGTGAGATATAGTTTATTTTTTCAATTCCGATTAGTTTGATTTTAGTTTAAATGCGCTTATGATGTTAATTTATTAGTTTAAATAATTTTGTGAGATAAAGTTTTTTTTTTTTTTTTTAATTCCGATTAGTTTGATTTTAGTTTAAATGCGCTTATGATGTTAATTTATTAGTTTAAATAATTTTGTGAGATAAAGTTTATTTATTTATTTTTAATTTCGATTAGTTTGATTTTAGTTTAAATGTGCTTATGATGTTAATTTATTAGTTTAAATAATTTTGTGAGATAAAGTTTATATTTTTAATTCGGGATTAGTTTAGTTATGTGTTTATTTTTAGTTTGAATGTGTTAGTTGAGCTTAATTCTTTAGTTTAAATAATTTTATCAAATAAAGTTTGTTCCTTAGTGTAAATAATTTTATTGAATAAAGTTTGTGTCTTTAATTCCTATTAATTTGATCTTAATTTGTTTTTAGTTTAAATGCTTCTAGTGATCTTAATTCTTTAGTTCAAATAATCATGTCAAATAAAGTATGTTTTTTTTTTTTTAATTTCAATTAGTTTGATTTTAACTTGTTTTTAGCTTAAATGCATTTGTTGATTTTAATTCATCAGTTTAAATAATCTCATAGGATAGTGTTTAATTTCAATTTAGTTTAATTTTAATATTTTATAATTTGAATGTGTTTATGATTTTAATTCAATTATTTAATTAATCCCCTTAGATGAATTCCATATTTTTAATTCCAATTTTAGTTTTGTTTTAACTTGTTGATTTATTTATTTGTTCTAGTTTAAATGTCTTTGCAATTTCAATTTGATAGTGTAGCCAATCTTTTAGATGATGTTGATGTTTTTAATTCTAATTTAATCTAGTATTAATTATTATTTTTAGTTTGAATGAGTTTGTGCGTTTTTTATTTTCGTTAATCTTGATTTTAATCCATTTACATCCAATTTAGTAGTTGATCATATTTTAATTAATTAATTTAGTGATTCCTCATTATTTTCACGTCTTATGTATGGCCATTTCAATTTGATCCATCAATATTCATTTTTAGTGTTTTTAGAGTTTCAGTCATTTAATTTAGTTAATTCCACGTGTTATTATTTTCATGTTTTAAGTATGGTAATTTTGGCTTTGATCTATTAATATTTTGTATGAGTTTTAGGAATTTTGGATAGTCAATCTAGTTAATTGTGTGTTATTGTGTTCATATTTTCAAGATTGCTAAATTTTGGTTTTTGATTTATCATATTTTGTTAGAATGCTAATTTACCTTAATTGATCCCATATTATTATCTCCATATGCTTAATTTGTTGACTTTATTCCTTGATTGTTCTTTTTTATCATGTGTTTCTTGAAATCTAGATGTTAGTCTTGGACAATATTTTTGTTAATTTGTTTGATTAGGAAGTCATTAGTTTGTTGCCTTAGTGATTGTTGGCCAAATCCTTTTTTTGTAAGGCCATTGGAAACCCATGAAGGTTGGCCCTACTCTCACCACTTTGATTGGCATGATTGTCTAAATCTTTATTTTGTGATCTTCATTTCCTTTTGTTTTGGTTGGTATTTTGTTTTCCATGTTTTGTTATTTTAAAAATTAATTTCTTTTATTTTAAAAACAAAACACTTTTTCTCAAAAGATCTCTTTGGAAATCTATTTTAAAAAAATTGATCTAGAGTTCTTAGAATCAAAATCTCTTCTTCTTAAATAACATGCAACCATGTCTTGATCGATTTGCATCCTTCTCAGTTTTCAATGAAAATTTTGGTTTTGAACAAAACACAAATCAAAGTTTGTGGTTCCAAATAAATGGGATAATTCTGGGCTAAATTCGTGTATATCAATTGGGGAATTGGTGAAACCCTTACATGAGAAAATCTTTTCAAAACTTTTTTTGCTACGTACCACCCTTGCCATTTGTTGTAATCATATCTATCTATTTTTTTTTTTAGGAATTGTATACAAGATGTGTGTGATAATTGATTATTTCGTATATTCTAATCATTTTTGCTATGCTAATTAGATACTAAGCATGTTAGGATTTCTTATTTTATTATTTATTATTTATTATCTAACCCCCCATGTCATGAGGAAGTGTATTATATGAGTTGTCTATGCTATCCAGGTATGCCTTCTAACACCCACTTTTTGAATTCTGTAAATATGATTGTCATTGTAAATTATGCCTATGTTTGATAGTGCTTGGATGTCTTATATTGTTATATTGTTCGATTATTTATGATGAAGTGCATGTTGGGTGATATACTATCTAAACTAACCTTTGATGTTTTGTGATAGAGCTTAAGAAGTGGTTCAGGTACGCACCTTAAATCTTCTATATGATTGTGATTGATTTGATCTCGTTTGGCATGCTATTTTTTGAAATCACCTAGCCTACTTAGGTATCTATAATTAACCAATTAATTGCCATGTTTCCCTCAACTTAGTCAGTAGAGACCTTTATAGGGCTTAGAGGGGTGCAACCTTTTAGAGGTAGCTTTCCAATAAGTAACCTGATCCCCATACCTAAACTCGGGTTTTTCAAAGACATGCTTTTTCCAAAACTATGGAGTCATTTTTTTTAGGGTTTTATTTCTTGTTTTATTTACCCTTTAAAATAAAATAAAATAAGTGGCGACTTCGACTTTTCTAAAATTAATTTTTCACAAATAAAAAGCGAGTCTCGCAGATCGAGTGGGGACGCACGTGAAAAATGCAGGTCCACACTATGGAATCTAAAAAATTTAGTTTGCTTGATAAGACAAAATTTATGAAGTTTAAAGATTGCAATGTACTTAATAAAAATGATGCAATGATTCCTAAGGAGGCATTTTGGAGATGACCTTTGTAAAAAGGAAAAATGTCTATTTGGTTACTTGGATGCCTTAGGCTCTACGAAATGATGTATGTTGTTGGACTAAAAGCTAATTTGATTAATATTATCCAAATTTATGATAACATGTTTAGTGCAATGTTCTCCTAGGACAAATGCGAAATCTAGGATGAGTGAGGGAAGTGTTTTCTTACTAGATTGAGTATAATGCTAGGACACCCAAATTACTCCATTCCTTAGTTGTGGATTGTATAGGGTGCATGCAATCTAACCCTTGGCTCTCTAGATCTAACACAGTGGAAACATGGCATTCAAAAACCATAAAAGGACCTAGATCTTAAGAATATAGAAACCATACTTGTGATATGGATGTTCTCATATTGATTCTAATTTGTAGAAGATATTGATGAAGATTCTAAGAAAGCATTGTAGAGCTCATCTACCTATTGTTCTTCCACTAAATCTCTTCTCACACAAATTTAGGCCTGAGAAAAGTATAGGATTTTCTTTATAGTATGGCTAGGGTTTCTATCTAGTGGCTTTTAGAAGACAAAATGGCAGAAATATTTAGCCCTAAACCTCTAAGGGGGTTTATATAAGGCTTTCTATGGGCTTAAGTGATTTAAGCCTAAATTAAGCTTGGTTCATCTAATCCAACCCACATGAGTCCTAATTAATTAATCAGTTCTATTGGGCTACAATTAATTAATTAATCAATCCAAAAAGTTAATTCATAAGATCTAGTGCAATCTTGTATTTTTACCCAAATCCCTCAAATAAAAATGTGCCTCCATGAATGAGAAACTTGAGCGAGGACCATTGTGACCTATGAGAAAATACTCGCTCCCTTAGAATACAATTTTAAAGTCGATTTAACATTCCACTAAAAAAATTCAACTACACTCTAGTATCCTATGAAATTACAATAAGGTGAAGCTCAGATCTATGACCTACTATCCACTGCATGCAAACTTTCTATGAACTAATGCACATAATCTAACAAGGTAGTACTATCAACCTATCAAGATTAGCTCTACAATCCTTGAGTTATAGATCCACTTATTATGCGATCAATTAACATATTCAAACTCTAAAGAGCATATGTCAAATTCCACTAAAGGAATTGATATGATCATGGTCTTTTTTATCACATGTCCTTCAAATCATCGAATAAGACATACTATCTCAATCCCAAGAGATGTCATAGTACCTCTATTGAGAATATCTATTGCCACTAGTCTCCATCAATAGTGACTCAATCCATAGGGATATATGACCATATTAGGGTCTCACTCATAGGTCAAAGTCTTCTATTAATTTTGACAGAAGCTCAATATCCTCTCAAAGTTGAAAGTCTATGTAATATAGTAGCTTGTTGAATCATGACAACCAATAGCCTTACATCATGATTCATCATAGGTCCTATCCATTATGTAATCCTATCCACTAGTGCATTCACCATTTGAAACTCATCCCAATGGATAAGACAAGTCATCTCTCTAATTAGGAGATAGTGTACTATAGTCTCTATTGAGTTACCTAAATCCATGAATCGATTGTGAATAACTTACTATCTTGTAAGGAACCCATGACTTATATCATCTATGCAACTCTTAATGCATCTAAGTCACGTACAATGTAAGTGATATGAGCGTGTATGCTTAAATAACCAATTAATGCAAATAAGATAATAAAGTAAAGTAGATAAATAAATTAATTAATTATATAAAACTGTTACATCATGTCATGCTTTTGAGGGCTCTATTCCAACATATTTAGTGTACCATTTAGTTCTAGTCCTTCGGTAGATTGAAACAATGCTCAGTTAGATTCAATTAAGTTAGTGTACAAAAGGTTAAGACACGTTAACTATTAGACTTTAATCACCATGGAAAATAGAAATCTTACTAGAGATGTCCCTAAGCTAAGTGAACCTAATAATCCCATTTTTTGAAGAATGTCTCAATGTAAAACAAGTTAGAAGGCCTTACAAAAGACTTAATGAAGTCAATACTAATAAGCCACCAAATTTGATTCACATGTACTTTATGGCTCTTATAAAGACAATGAACATGGAAGGTAAGAGGTATTGATTTGACTCATGGTAGCTTAGCTTTAAAGGCGTATCAACAAAATTTATACCTTAAATACTATTACTAAAGTAGCCAAGCTACTATAGCATAGTGGTTCTAGGATCGTTCACTGGGAAGGGTTTTCGCAAACACAAGTGATATTCAAATTAGGAAAATAGGTGATTTTCTTATGGATGTTAGCTTTAAAAGAAGATGTAAATGTTTTAGAAAGATTTAAACTAATTTAAACTAACATTAAAGACTAAAATGAAAGGGTGTAAAAACAAGTTTCTCAAAGATAGGATAGCTATGCTCTGGCTCTTATGCAAATTGGAAATCTCAGGATAGGCTCCTCGCGTTGGGGTTGCAACTATGGTGATGCTTGCTTCCCGAACCGGTATGGATTTAGCAAATCAAGTTTTAATCCTTTAAAATGGCAAAACAGATGGTAGTGAATTTCATCAATGGTTATTCACCTTAGACTTCCTTTGAATGGCTCGTAAGAGATAACTAATGGTCTAAAGCCAAAAGCTTACCAAATATTGGCAACTCAAAGTCATTCTAAGTGATAAACTCACCTTTCAATGGCCATTGAAATTGGTTCTAACGGATTAATGCAAAACTTGGAATTGAAAACCTCACATTCCAATAGCTCGTAGGAGATAACTAATGGATAGAAGTCCAAAAGCTTATCAAGTATTGGCCGTTGGAAGTTGTCCAAAGGAAATAAAAACCAAACTTTGCATTAATGAACTATTAATGAAAAACGACTACCTTACCTTCCGGGTGCGAGAAATTTCCATGGGAATGCATCCAAGCCATCACATAACATCCATACATTGAGAAACTTAAAAGGTTTTAGCCTCTCATCCTTGGGGATTTCATCCTCCAAGGATGTTTGGCTACTAAGAAAATGAGAAAGAAAAGAGAAGCAAAAACAGAGCAAGGCTCTGTGCGTCGATTCTATATAATTCAATAATAATATTACATATATGTTTCAACAGATGCAAGGGAGTATATATAGAGAAGTTTTTCCAACCTTCCTAGCTAAGAAATCTTATGATTGGTGGATTACAAGGAGAAGAATGGAAATTTATACAAAAATATCCAAAAGAAAAGATCTCATGTGGAGTCGGCAGAAACAGGGGAAAATTCGCACCACGCAAGGGGTGTGCGAAAATTTTGCACACCTGAGGGGGTGTACGAGTGGTGTGCGAGTTTCGCACACCATTCGCACACCATTCGCACAGCTAAGGGGGTGTGCGAATTTCGCACACCATTCGCACACCTGGAGCAGTTGTCTTCCGAAGGCCATATCTTCCTCGTTTCAGCTCCAAATCGTACACGGTTTGAAGCGTTGGATTTTTGACTTCCTGAGCTTTGAAATGGTATATAGCATGTAGAAAATGGACTTCGGGAAGTGCTCCAAAAGTGCGAAAGAAGACTGCAGCTGCTGTCCTCTGTTTTCCTCTTTGATTCCCTTTGCTTCTCTTTGCTTCTCTTTGCTTCTCTCCTTTTGTTGGCTTGCTTTGGTGTAGCTAAAAGCTTGCTTTAACTTGTCCAAGTAGCTCCCCATCATTTGGCATGCTTGAATTGATTCATAAGCTGATATAAACATGTAAACTTGCCACAAAATGGTTAAAACCAATTACTAAGGACCTTAATGAATTAATTGGGTTAAATGAATATGATTACTACTCAAAGGTGCTTAAAACCATTATAATTAGGTCTACAAAATAGCACTTTTTGGTAGTAATCAGGTATGTCGTAGTTTGGTTGATGACTTCTCTTAGTCTAATCATTTTTCACATTTCCAAGAGAAAGTCAAAAGCCTTTGATCATTTTAGATTAGGGACACTAAGACTTTATTGAGTAAATTCTTTAATGGTGATCATAGGGTAGCATAGGTGTCAAATGTATTCCTAGTATGTTTTAAGGGCTAATGGGAGATTATTAGAATAAAACCCTAAAAAGCATGACATGATGTAACAATAAAGGATTTTATTATCTATAATATGATTCTAATGTCCTTTTTTATTTATCCTCTTCATGCATTACATTATCAAAGCATTCAGGTTTGACATATCTTGCAGTGCATATAACCTAGCTGCATTAGGAGTTGCACAAATGATCCAAGTCATAGGTTCCTTGGAAATAGATGAATTATTCACAACTAGTTCATAAACTTAGGCAATTCATTTAAGGTTGCAATGTACTAATTCCTAATTGGAGGGATGACTTTTCTTAGTTATCAAAATGGTTTGCCCATGGTGAGTACACTAGTGTTTATGATTACACATTGGACAGGACCTATGGTGAGTACACTTTTTATTTTTATTTTTCTCTCCTTCATTGCTAAGGGACTAGCAATATGTCAGTTGGGGGGAGTGATTACTACTCAAAAAGTGTTATTTCGTAGCTTGTAATAAACTCTTTTAAACACTTTCGAGTAGTAGTTATCACATTTTAACCCAATTAACATATTAAGGACCCTTGCAATCAATTCTAATCAAATTGTGTTAAGTTTTGGTGTTTTGATAGCTTTTTGATCACCAAAGCAATCTGAGATTGAGGAGAGATTCTTTGGAATCCATGGCAAAAGATGTCCGGACAGGGCGTCCGGACACACCATTGGAGAGCGGCGGAACGTGGGCTGTAGTAAGGCTTGCTCACTATAGTTAATGATCCAGACAACATATCTGGATAGGATATGCTATCGTCCGGGTGTGATGTTCACGAGTGTCATGTGCTTCTCCCTGAGGGAGTTCGGATAGGAGAGCGCGCCGCATGTCCTCTTGGGAAATCCGGATGGAGTTGATTTGGATAGCCTTGCGCACTCCGTGTCATCCGGGAGAGGGGTCCCTACACCTTGCACACACAGACGGTCCCCCTTGCGCAGCATAGCTCAATCCACCTGGGGAAGAATTCCGTTCGCCGACATTTCACATCCGAAATTCTGTGCGCTGACATTTTACATCCGGATATCTCACAGCCGGATGGGAAAGGAGGACGTTTCAACTTCGCCGGTCAGACATATCCGGATCCTTTGATAACGCTTGCCCTGAGAGTTTTTCTCTCAGTATACAGTGCTGCGGTGTTCTCCTGAAGCTTCCTGATATTTCCGACCGACATCTTGAGATATTTTGCTTTAGATATTTGTTGTCTAAATCCCCAAAGTCTCCTTGTAATCCACCTATCATAGGATTCCTTAGTCTTTAAGTAAGTACAAAGGGTGAATAACCTCATATATATAGTTTGTAATTTTCTTTAAAAAGATATCAAGTATGTAATCAGTGGAAGGAAGAAATATATTTTACAGAGCACTTGCTCTGTTTTTCCTTGATATATTTGTTTTCTCGTTGGTTTTCTTTCTAGCCAAACAAGCTCTGAGGAAGTTTCCTCATAGAATGAGTGGCTAGACTTTTAGTTCCTTGGAGCTAAGGTTGTCGGGAAAGGTTCCAAGTGCAAGAATCAGTAGCTGTGTGGTTTCAGCCATTAATGAAGAGAAAGTGTGATCCTTTAATGATTTCTATGTTTTTAGTTAACTTAAAACACCTTCAATTCACTTGAGCTAACACTTGGTAAGGCCAGTGATCTCCGTCCATGGAGATGCACTAGTTTTCCTCTTGCGAGCTTTTGGGAAGTGACTTGAAGGTAGGATTTTCTAGAATTGCCAACACTTGGTAAGCTTTTGGACTCCAAGGAGACATCCATTAATTATCTTTTGCAAGCTTGAGAAGGGAAGTCCAAAGTTAAAGATCACCTTGAATGGCAAATGCTAGATGAGAGGCACGAGCCATTGCAAGTTGCATCAGTGAGAGGGAATTAGAGCTGAAATCCATTTAAAGGTTACATCTGTACAACACCGGTTAGAGAATTGACTATATGTTAATTCTCTAATGCGAGGAAACGAACCAAATGACTAGAGCTCTGTTTTTGCATAAGGAACCTCCCCTGTGAACCCAAACCTCCAAGGAATGTTTTTCTTCATAAGTAATTTCCATTACTTTCTTTTTAGTTAGCTTTAAACAAAACCTCATTTAAACAAAGTTTGTGTTTTATTTCTTAAGCTAACCTTGAAATGAAAAAGCACCAATTTACTTTGAATTGGTATCAGTTGTGAGTTGAAAACCCTTCCCAGTGAACGATCCTGGAGCCACTATGCTATATTAGCTAAGTTATCCTAATGCATGGTGATATAGGTTATAAATTTTGTTGATTACTCTCTCAATCAAAGAGCACTAGCTGGACATGAATCAGCTGAGACACCAATTGGGAACGAATGAAATGGCGCCGTTGTCGGGGAAGGTGCCAACTTCATAGTGATATTATTTCAGGATACTTATGGTTTTCATTACAAGTTTGGTGAGTTTTCTCTCATTTTACTAACTCTTTTAGTTGTTTCTTTTACTTGTTTATATTCTAGCATAGTTTTAATTTCGTTTTAGTTAATCGAACTCTGTTTGGTAGTTTTGTTTTTGTTTTCCTCTGTTTTTGTTTTGTTTCTTTGTTACAGTTGATACTAGTTGTGTATGCCAAAGTGGATACGAGATTGTGGAGGAAGGCTTGTTAAACTTGAAACACCTCATAACAAGGAGTTGGAAGTAATCTTGAACATCATGGAAACTACACCTGAGGATCAACATAGTCACCATGATCATCAGGACAATCCAAATGAATTCAGATCAATGAGGGACGGTATGCATCCACCTCGTATGAGTGCACCATCATGTATAGTGCCCCCTACAGAGTAGCTAGTGATCAGACCCCATATTGTGCCACTTCTGCCAACTTTCCATGGAATGGAAAGTGAGAATCCTTATGCCCATATCAAGGAATTTGAAGACGTTTGTAATACATTCCGAGAGGGAGGAGCTTATATCGACTTGATGAGGCTTAAACTATTTCCTTTTACTTTAAAGGATAAGGCCAAGATTTGGCTTAATTCTTTAAGGCCAAGGAGTATTCGTACTTGGACTGATTTACAAGTTGAATTCCTCAAGAAGTTTTTTCCTACTCACAGAACAAATAACTTGAAAAAGCAAATTTCAAACTTCTCAACTAAAGAGAATGAGAAATTCTATGAGTGTTGGGAAAGATACATGGAAGCCATTAATGCTTGTCCTCACCATGGCTTTGATACATGGCTGTTGGTGAGTTATTTCTATAATGGGATGTCGTCCTCAATGAAGCAGCTCCTCGAAACAATGTGTGGAGGGGATTTCATGAGTAAGAATCCTGAGGAAGCTATGGATTTCTTGAGTTATGTAGGTGAAGTCTCAAGGGGATGGGATGAACCGAACAGAGGAGAAGTGGGAAAGATGAAGTCTCAACCAAATGCTCTTCATGCTAAGGCTGGGATGTACACCTTGAATGAAAATGTTGAAATGAAAGCAAAATTTGCAGCTATGACAAGAAGAATGGAGGAGCTAGAACTGAAAAAGATGAATGAAGTGCAAGCTGTTGCTGAAACACCAGTGCAAGTAAAGCCATGTTCTATTTGTCAATCTTATGAACACTTGGTGGAGGAGTGCCCTACAATTCCAGTTGCTAGAGAAATGTTTGAAGAACAAGCAAATGTCATTGGACAATTCAAGCCCAATAGCAATGCTTCGTATGGCAATACTTACAACTCAAGTTGGAGGAATCATCCAAATTTTTCATGGAAGCCAAAAGCACCTCAGTACCAACAGCTGGCTCAACCATCTCAACAAGCTTCAAGTCTGGAACAAGCAATAGTGAATCTCAGCAAGGTTGTGGGAGATTTTGTTGGAGAGCAAAAATCCATCAATTCTCAACTCAGTCAAAGAATTGACAGTGTAGAGAATACTTTGAATAAAATGATTGATGGGCTGCAAAATGACTTATCTCAGAAGATAGATAATCTCCAATACTCAATCTCAAGGCTCACTAATTTGAACGCAGTGTAGGAGAAGGGTAGATTTCTTTCTCAACCTCACCAAAACCCCAAGGGTATCCACGAGTTGGAAACTCATGAGGGAGAATCTTCACAGGTGAGAGACGTTGAAGCCTTGATCACTCTAAGGATGGTAAAAAGGTTGAGTCACCAACACCCAAGCCATATGCAGAAGAGAAGGAAGAAGAAGAGACAAAGAAGAGGGAGGAAATGAAAGGAAAGAAGAAAGATATCAGTGAAGAGAAGAAGGACCGTGATTCAACAGTGAATGCAAATCCGGAGAAAGAGATTATTAAGGAAGAATTGATGAAGAAACGCACATCTCCACCTTTTCCTCAAGCTTTGCATGGGAAAAAAGGGATAAAAAATGCATCAGAAATCCTTGAAGTATTGAGCCAAGTGAAGGTCAATATTCCATTGTTGGACATGATTAAGCAAGTTCCATCATATGCAAAGTTCCTAAAGGACCTGTGTACTATCAAAAAAGGGTTGAATGTGAATAAGAAAGCCTTCTTGACTAAACAAGTAAGTGCCATCATACAATGCAAATCTCCTTTGAAGTACAAAGATCCGGGATGTCCTACCATTTCAGTCATGACTGGAGGAAAGGTAGTGGAAAAAGCTTTGCTAGATTTGGGAGCAAGTGTGAATTTGCTACCATACTTTGTTTATAAGCAATTGGGGCTTGGTGAATTAAAGCCAACATCAATCACCCTATCTTTAGCTGATAGGTCAGTGAAAATTCCAAGGGGGATAATTGAGGATGTTTTAGTTCAAGTTGATAATTTCTACTATCCAGTAGATTTTGTTGTTCTTGATACTGATCCTTTGGTTAAGGAAGCTAATTATATTCCTATCATCCTTGGAAGGCCATTTCTTGCTACTTCAAATGCAATCATAAATTGTAGGAATGGACTTATGCAACTCACTTTTGGCAACATGACACTTGAGCTTAATATCTTTCATATGTCAAAGAAGCTGATTACTCCGGAAGAAGAAGAAGGTGCAGAAGATGTATGCATTATTGACACTCTAGTGGAGGAGCATTGTAATCAGAATATGCAAGACGAGTTGAATGAAAGTCTTGAGGATCTTGAAGAAGGGTTGTCTGAACCCGCTGATGTGCTTGCTACTCTACAAGGCTGGAGGAGGAAAGAAGAGATCCTACCTTTATTTAATAAAAAAGAGGGACAAGATGATGTAACAGAAGAATTCCCAAAGCTCAATTTGAAACCTCTGCCCATGGAGTTAAAATACACGTACCTGGAAGAAAATAACCAATGTCCTGTTGTTATATCTTCATCTCTTACCGGTCATCAGGAGATTTCTCTACTTGAAGTTCTAAAGAGGTGCAAGAAAGCAATAAGATGGCAAATATCTGACTTGAAAGGAATCAGTCCTTTGGTTTGTACACATCACATATATATGGAGGAAGAAGCTAAAACAATTCGTCAACCTCAAAGAAGATTGAATCCTCATTTACAAGAAGTGGTGCGAATTGAGGTACTGAAGCTACTCCAAGCGGGTATTATTTATCCCATATCTGACAGCCCTTGGGTGAGTCCTACTCAAGTGGTGCCAAAGAAGTCAGGGATTACTGTGGTTCAGAATGAAAAAGGAGAAGAAATTGCTACACGCCTCACTTCAGGCTGGAGGGTGTGTATTGACTACAGGAAATTGAATGTTGTGACAAGGAAAGATCATTTTCCACTCCCATTTATTGATCAGGTGCTGGAGAGAGTCTCTGGCCATCCTTTATATTGTTTCTTGGACGGGTACTTAGGGTATTTCCAAATTGAAATTGATGTTGAAGATCAGGAGAAGACCACTTTCACATGTCCATTTGGAACATACGCCTACAGAAGAATGCCTTTTGGTTTATGCAATGCACCTGCAACATTCCAAAGATGTATGCTTAGTATCTTTAGTGATATGGTGGAGCGAATTATGGAGATTTTCATGGATGATATCACTGTATATGGAGGTACATTTGAAGAATGCTTAGTAAATTTGGAAGCGGTTCTTAAAAGATGCATTGAAAAAGACTTGGTGCTCAATTGGGAGAAATGTCATTTTATGGTACGTTAAGGAATTGTCCTTGGTCATATCATCTCCGAGAAAGGCATTGAAGTTGATAAAGCAAAGGTGGAACTTATTGCCAAATTGCCATCCCCAACCACTGTAAAAGGAGTAAGGCAATTCCTTGGCCATGCAGGGTTCTATAGGAGGTTTATACAAGATTTCTCTAAGCTTTCAAGGCCTCTTTATGAACTTTTAGCTAAGGATGCTAAGTTTGTCTGGGATGAGAGATGTCAAAAGAGTTTTGATCAATTGAAGCAATTTTTGACAACCGCTCCAATAGTAAGGGCGCCTAACTGGCAATTACCCTTTGAAGTAATGTGTGATGCCAGTGACTTTGCTATAGGAGTTGTACTTGGCCAAAGAGAAGATGGGAAACCCTATGTGATCTACTATGCAAGCAAAACATTGAACGAGGCTCAAAGAAACTACACAACTACAGAGAAAGAATTGTTAGCTGTGGTGTTTGCTTTAGACAAGTTTCGTGCTTATTTGGTAGGGTCTTTCATCATTGTTTTCACTGACCATTCAGCCTTGAAGTATTTATTGACAAAGCAAGATGCAAAAGCAAGGTTGATTAGATGGATTCTTTTGTTACAAGAGTTTGATCTCCAAATCAGAGACAAGAAAGGGTGGAGAATGTGGTAGCTGACCACCTTTCAAGGTTGGCTATAGCACATAATTCCCATGTATTACCTATTAATGATGACTTTCCTGAGGAATCACTTATGTTGCTAGAGAAAGCTCCTTGGTATGCTCATATTGCTAACTATTTAGTTACTGGTGAAGTTCCAAGTGAGTGGAAAGCGCAAGACAGGAAGCACTTCTTTGCAAAGATTCATGCTTATTATTGGGAAGAGCCCTTCCTTTTCAAGTATTGTGCAGATCAGATCATAAGGAAGTGTGTCCTTGAAGAAGAGCAACAAGGGATCCTCAGCCACTGCCATAAGAATGCCTGTGGAGGCCACTTTGCCTCTCAGAAAATAGCCATGAAGGTTTTGCAATCAGGGTTTACTTGGCCATTGCTTTTCAAAGATTCCCACATCATGTGTAGGAGTTGTGATAGATGCCAAAGACTCGGGAAGCTTACAAAAAGAAACCAAATGCCCATGAACCCCATCCTTATAGTTGATCTTTTTTATGTTTGGGGTATTGACTTCATGGGACCTTTCCCAATGTCTTTTGGTAACTCTTATATATTGGTGAGGGTGGACTATGTTTCCAAATGGGTGGAGGCAATCCCCTGTAAACATAATGATCACAGGGTGGTTCTCAAATTTCTTAAGGAGAACATCTTCTCAAGATTGGGAGTGCCCAAGGCCATCATCAGTGATGGAGGTACTCATTTTTACAACAAACCTTTTGAAGCCTTATTAGCCAAGTATGGAGTGAAGCATAAGGTAGCTACACCTTATCATCCTCAAACTTCAGGGCAAGTAGAGCTAGCAAACAGGGAAATAAAGAACATACTGATGAAAGTGGTGATTACAAGTAGAAAAGATTGGTCTATTAAGCTACATGATTCATTATGGGCATATAGAACAGCTTATAAGACTATTCTTGGCATGTCTCCCTACCGTCTAGTCTATGGCAAAGCATGCCACCTCCCTGTGGAAGTAGAATATAAGGCTTGGTGGGCAATCAAGAGGTTGAACATGGACTGGATCAGAGCTGGGGCAAAGAGGTGCTTAGACCTTAATGAGATGGAGGAATTAAGAAATGATGCTTACATCAATTCCAAAGTTGCAAAACAGAGGATGAAGAAGTGGCATGATCAACTAATCTCCAACAAAGAATTGCGGAACGGACAAAGAGTCCTACTCTATGACTCAAGGCTCCATATCTTTCCAGGGAAGCTCAAGTCAGGGTGGATAGGTCCTTTCATTATTCACCAAGTACATCTCAATGGAGTGGTGGAATTACTAAATTCCAATGGCATAGACACCTTTAGAGTCAATGGTCATCGCCTCAAGCCATTCATTGAGCCATTCAAGCCAGAAAATGAGGAAATCAACCTCCTTGAGCCACAAAAATCCTGATCAGAGAAGGGTTAGATGGACTTGGTTTCACCAAAGTCCATAATTTTGTTAAATATGTTAATTTTTAAGTTTTGTAAATTATTTGATTATAATTTTGGTCTTAAATTATGTTAATTGTAACTAACTTTTTGAATGATTAAAAGCAAGAGGTATAACAAGAAAATTGAAAGAAGCTGCTCCCAGCTCCTCAGAGCCATCACAGGCCCCTCCTTTTGTTGATTAGCCTTTGCCTCATCTGGAGCCTTCTACAGGAGAGACAGCTGAGCCATCATTTCCACAACATCACTCCATGTCACTAAGGAGGTACCACTTCCTCCCTATTTTTCAATCGCTTTGATCGCATTGAGGACAATGTTCAGCTTGGTTGGGGGGGAGAGTTGAGGAAGGAAGTTTTTGTTATTAATGCCAAGTTATTTTGGTAATTTAGTTGTTTTTTGCTTAATTTTAAAATGTTTTAAGTTTTTATTCTACTCTCCATGGTTATTAAGGAAAAATTTTCAAAATGAAATGAGAGAAATTGAATTTTTGTTTTTCATTTGACTTAGAGTTTGTATTAGGCTTACTAAAGTTGATGAATTGTTGAAACTTCTATTGAATTCAACCTTAGTTCTTCTACTTTAAGCTATTCACACACTATGCACAATAGGTTCCGATTATAAGATGAAAAACTATTTCCCTCTTGACTTAGGAAAATTTAAGACTTGGTACATTCGACCTCTTAATAGTGTTGGGACACCTTGTAAAAGGCCAATGAGCCTTTGAAAAAAAGAAAGAAAAAAAAATGTTTGCTTGCCTTGAAACCCGAGCAAGGTCTGAGAGGTATATGGTGAAAATCTTTAAAACTTGGTGCCCAAAGCCTTCATTGGTTGGGAGTCACCGACCTCAATGCTCGTTACAAGGGTGGATAGGTGGAGTTTAACATACTGTAGGTGCTTGGGTATTAAAAATTCATTCTCAAAAGTCCGGGGTAAAATCCGAAGAGTTAGTGGTTGAAAGATCCTTAAAACTTGATGCCCTAAACCTTAATTGGTTGGGAGTCATCGATGGACCCCCGTTACATGGACAATTTAGCAAAGAATACCTTTAAGCCTTGTACTCCTACAATGAAAAAAAAAATTGTGAACCAAGAGGTGCGTTCTTAGCCTATTGGAGGTTGATCAGTTTGCTAAGCTTTGAAAAAGAACTAGGTTTGGGGGAGAGATTAGTTCAACATACTATATTCGGAAACTAATAAATAACACTTAGATTTTTTAGGAAGAGTAAGGTTTAACCCTTTGGGAGCGGAAACTCTTTTAAAGCTTAAATTTGCATAATGCCTTCTTTTTAAGAATTGTGATTAGACAAGTTATTTGATAACTCTTGTTGAAGTTTGAGTTTTATTTCTTTAATGTTCCATGTGAGAGTTAGATCATCATGCCACTTGAATTTTTTTTTTTTTTTATCAGCATGATGTTGTAAATTATAGTACTTTTTATTTTTATTTTTCTCTCCTTCATTGCTAAGGGACTAGCAATATGTCGATTGGGGGGAGTGATTACTACTCAAAAAGTGTTATTTCATAGCTTGTAATAAACTCTTTTAAACACTTTTGAGTAGTAGTTATCACCCTTTAACCCAATTAACATATTAAAGACCCTTGCAATCAATTCTAATCAAATTATGTTAAGTTTTGGTGTTTTGATAGCTTTTTGATCACCAAAGCAATCCGAGATTGAGGAGAGATTCTTTGGAATCCATGGCAAAAGATGTCCGGACAGGGCGTTCAGACACACCATTGGAGAGCGGCGGAACGTGGGCTGTAGTAAGGCTTGCTCACTGTAGTCAATGATCCAGACAACATATCTGGATAGGATATGCTATCGTCCGGGTGTGATGTTCATGAGTGCCGTGTGCTTCTCCCTGAGGGAATTCGGATAGGAGAGCGCGCCGCATGTCCTCTTGGGAAATCCGGATGTAGTTGATCCGGATAGCCTTGCGCACTCCATGTCATCCGGGAGAGGGGTCCCTATACCTTGCACACGCAGACGGTCCCCCTTGCGCAGCATAGCTCAGTCCACCTGGGGAAGAATTCCGTTCGCCGACATTTCACATCCGAAATTCTGTGCGCTGACATTTTACATCCGGATATCTCACAGCCGGATGGGAAAGGAGGACGTTTCAACTTCGCCGGTCAGACATATCCGGATCCTTTGATAGCGCTTGCCCTGAGAGTTTTTCTCTCAGTATACAGTGCTGCGGTGTTCTCCTGAAGCTTCCTGATATTTCCGACCGACATCTTAAGATATTTTGCTTTAGATATTTGTTGTCTAAATCCCCAAAGTCTCCTTGTAATCCACCTATCATAGGATTCCTTAGTCTTTAAGTAAGTACAAAGGGTGAATAACCTCATATATATAGTTTGTAATTTTCTTTAAAAAGATATCAAGTATGTAATCGGTGGAAGGAAGAAATATATTTTACAGAGCACTTGCTCTGTTTTTCCTTGATATATTTGTTTTCTCGTTAGTTTTCTTTCTAGCCAAACAAGCTCTGAGGAAGTTTCCTCATAGAATGAGTGGCTAGACTTTTAGTTCCTTGGAGCTAAGGTTGTCGGGAAAGGTTCCAAGTGCAAGAATTAGTAGTTGTGTGGTTTCAACCATTAATGAAGAGAAAGTGTGATCCTTTAATGATTTCTATGTTTTTAGTTAACTTAAAACACCTTCAATTCACTTGAGCCCACACTTGGTAAGGCCAGTGATCTCCGTCCATGGAGATGCACTAGTTTTCCTCTTGCGAGCATTTGGGAAGTGACTTGAAGGTAGGATTTTCTAGAATTGCCAACACTTGGTAAGCTTTTGGACTCCAAGGAGACATCCATTAGTTATCTCTTGCGAGCTTGAGAAGGGAAGTCCAAAGTTAAAGATCACCTTGAATGGCAAATGCTAGATGAGAGGCACGAGCCATTGCAAGTTGCATCAGTGAGAGGGAATTAGAGCTGAAATCCATTTAAAGGTTACATCTGTACAACACCGGTTAGAGAATTGACTATATGTTAATTCTCTAATGATAGGAAAGGAACCAAATGACCAGAGCTCTGTTTTTGCATAAGGAACCTCCGCTGTGAACCCAAACCTCCAAGGAATGTTTTTCTTCATAAGTAATTTCCATTACTTTCTTTTTAGTTAGCTTTAAACAAAACCTCATTTAAACAAAGTTTGTGTTTTATTTCTTAAGCTAACCTTGAAATGAAAAAGCACCAATTTACTTTGAATTGGTATCAGTTGTGAGTTGAAAACCCTTCCCAGTGAACGATCCTAGAGCCACTATGTTATATTAGCTAAGCTATCCTAATGCATGGTGATATAGGTTATAAATTTTGTTGATTACTCTCTCAATCAAAGAGCACCAGCTAGACATGAATCAACTGAGACACCAATTGGGAACGAATCAAATGACTTTTAACTAAGGGTGAAACCTTAAGGTTCCCATGTATTCTCTATAAATTAGGTCATTGTTGATAAAAGTTGGTGGTACAAGTATATTCAAGACAAACATCATGATATTTCATAGGTTTGAAATCATTTGTCTTTTTAGGTGATCCTAAGGATATATGAATAGGAAATCCATGGCCATAATAATTCCTTAATTGGAATTTGACATAGGTTCTTAGAAAGTTACAGTATGTTAGTTGATCACATAATAAGAGAATCTAAGACTGAAGAATTGTAGAGGTATATTGGAAGGTTGATAACATTCACCTCCTTAGATTATAGACACTAGTTCATGGGGAGTCTATATATAATGGATAGTATGTTACAAACCTAAAATTAGTATTCCGTTATAAAATCGTAGAATATAAAAGAGCAGTTGACTCTTTATAGTGGGATGTTAATTCACCTTCACAATTGAATTTTAAGGGAACCAATATTTTCCTATGGGCCTCAATAATTCCCACTTGAGCTCATATTCCATGCTAGCATGGTTTTAAGGGATTTGTGGATTCTATATTCATTGGTGTGCAAGAGGGCATTTGGTCAAACATGCAAGGCTGGACAAAAGCTTATGAATTATCTTTGTGGATTGAGCTAATTGGCTAGTTGTAGTCCAATAGGGTTAATTGATTAGGATTCAAGAGTGATTCAAGCCTAAAATGGACTTAAGTCACTTAAACCCACATGTAAGCCTATATAAACCCCCTTAGAGGTTTAAGATTTGTAGTATTCCATTCACTTTTCCACAAAGAGTAACCCTAGTCTCCACCCTCAAGAGAGGATTCCACCTCTTCATGTGCCAAAATCCAGAAAAGTCTTATCGAGTGGAAAATCTACTAGTCTACGAGATCCACATTGACTCTTCACTAATTAGATTTGACCTAAGAACATCCAAGTCATAGATAAAACATTCTTTTTCTCTATATCTAAGTTTTATGTGTACTATGCTTCTACTTTATATTTAGAGAGGCCTTAGGATAGTTTGCTTGCACCCTAATGATCTAGGGATAGGAATGGAGATATCTAGGTATTTCCAACAAATTACATCAAAGTAATTATAACATATCACAGGGAGGCTAATATGGCATGTAAAATCAATTGATTTTGTCTCATCCAGGAACATGAGCAAGGTTAGGATTAAAGGCAACATTGGCTACAATAATAGAATGATGAAATGGTGAGGAGTGTAAACCCTCCATTTTGTCCTTCTAGCATATGTCGTATTGTGTGTTCGTTTTGTACTTTACAACAATTCCCTGGTGGCTCATTATTACTCATACTACTTACCTTTTTTGAGCCACCTTGGAGACTCTGATTGAATGATTTATCTAACTCCATTGTGACTCTTGGCAGCCCTAATTTAGACTTATGCATTGTCCTAAACATCCTAGACACCTTCCATCTTGCACACATTCACCCTAGGTCACTTGGGCATTTTTAGGCTCACTTTTTATATGACTTGCATGATTGCATGACCTGCATGACTTGTGTGGATTGTATGACTTTCTATATTATTTTTATTATATTATATTATATTATATTATATAATAAGTTTTCTAACTAATATTTCTTGACTTTTTTGCATGAGAAAACGGGTTGCCATCTATTTGGAAAGAGAATCACTAGAATTTTCGAGAAATGAAAGTGGCAGAGATTTTTTTTTGGAATAAGGAAATGACAGGAAAAAAATGGTGGTATGGAAGGTGATCCCAGACAGATGTATCCTGGAAAAATTCTCTGACAAGATGCATAGGTTATGAAGGGAGATTTAGAACGTTTTTAGAAGGAGCAGAACTGGTGGTACATTGGTTTTGAAGGGATTTTGGAGAGGAACGACAGCGGGAAGCCAAGCGATCGGAGTCGAGACTATCTAATCAGTGAAAATGTAGAGGAGGTTAGAGTTGTCTCTTCTGTTCACAACTCTAAAGATACAGGAAGAGCTAGGTGGGAAAGAGAACGAAGCAGAGAGGTAGGTAGGCAAATTCTAGTCTTCGAAAGGATTTTCCAATGAGGAGCTGTTGGAGAAGACGTTGGGAAGAGATTCATTCTGGAGAGTGGATCTACCCGGGGGATGGGAAGATTGGAGAAAGAAGGAAAAATGGGAGGTCCCCAATTTTTATGATGGTTCTCATTATTCTAGTGCGGGAATTGTCTTATTTGATCTACTGTGCCTACCACCATTTAGTTGAAACAACCAAAAGTTACAAGGTGGTCAGTTTGACCATGTTGATCGTCTTTTCAATAGTGTAAGAGATACTTGGTTAAGTGCAACTGGAAAGGGCAACACATCAGATGTGAATGAACTAATTCCATAATTCTTCTACATGCTAGAGTTCTTGGGAAATCGTTTCAATTTTGACCTGGGAGAAAAACGATCAGGAGAAAAGGTCGGTGATGTTGTGTTACCTCCTTGGGCCAAACACAGTGCTAGAAAGTTTATCAGGAAGCATAGAAAAGCACCAAAATCCGATTTTGTTTCAGAAAATCTACATCATTGGATAAATATCATCTTTGGATACAAACAGAATGGCAAGGTTGTATGTTGAATGAAGAATGTTGGACAGTTATGTTTGGGGTAGGGGGAGATTCCAGGCTATGAGAGAGTAAAAAGGAGGTTGCCATAAAAGGAGGACATGGGAGACTATGATTCTCCATTCTACACAGCACACGCAGTAATGGAATTTTTAGGAAAAATCACTCACATAACACCATCTCAAACAAAAAATGATTGGTTGACATTCTTTTAAAGGGGAATCATGCTTGGGATGACTTTTAAAAGTAGATTATGGCCAAATTTTTTGATGGGGCTGCATCCATTAGGACTCCAAACATCACCTTATGCAAATTTACATGCTAAATGGGATTAATTTTTGGGAGAGTTCATTAAGCATGGAACGCACAATGGGTTGAAGACAACCAGTCCACGCACAAGCATCCCCAGGGTTGCAACTTTTGAGGGGTCCATATCCCAATTTCCATAAAGATCTCCATGGTATCTTCAAGAGAACCATGCACGCCATTGATCCAAAGCGAGTAGGTTGCATCTTCCAAAGGTAAGAAGAGACAAGGCAACACGCATGGATGAAGGCTTCATTCTGCTGCCAATCCATAACCTCCATGGGCTGTAATTGAATGGATGTACAGTCCAATTTGGGATTGATCACGCACCATGGAGAGTGCACACCATGGACATCTCTAACACTTTGCCCTTGCTTGTAGTCTTGTTTGATTGCCTTGATATAGGTTGGATCGTTTGGTTATCTTTGATAAAAATGCATATTGTGTATTATATTTTTATACTAACTTTGATGTTTTATGATAGCACTTGAGAAGCAGTCCAGATACACACTTTGACTCTCCTTTATGATCAAGATTTAACTTTCTGGCTTAGCATGTTAATTCTAAAATCACCTTAGTCTACCTAGGTACTTTCAATCAATTAATTAATTGTCACATTCCCCTCAACTTAGTCAATAGAGACCTCTTTAGGGCTTAGAGGGGTGCTACCTCTTAGAGGTACCTTCCTGATAAGTAACTTGATTCCCGAACCAAGACTCAGGTTTTTCAAGACTTGCTTTTCCAAAACTATGGAGTCACTTCTTTAGGATTTTCTTTATTGTTTTATTTTCCCTTTTAAAATAAAATAAAATAAGTGGCAACTCCAACTTTTTCAAAACTAATTTTTCACCAATAAAAATAAGTCTCGCCGATTGAGTGGAAACGCATGTGAAAAATGCAGGTCCACAGGAGTCATATATCAAGGTAACTGTTGGGAAACCCCTAGATCATAGGTCCATGCTCTCTAACAACCTAAGGACGCTAGATCTACACAACATAAGTGATAAAGATATAGAAACTATATATGTAAGGCCTAAAAATATAACTTTGATCTAGATGTTCCTAAATCAAACTCCAAACAAAAAATAAGATGATGTGGATCTTGAAAATTTACCTCATGATCTTCTACTTCATAACTTTCTCCCGAACCTTGGCATGTGAGAACAATGTAATCTTCTTCATAGAAATGAAGACTAGAGTTCTCTCTTCTTTTTGGAAAATAGAATGACTTATATCATATAAGTCCTAATCCTTAAGGGGGTTTATATAGACCTACCTATGGGCTTAAATAAGTTAAGCTCATCCTAAGTTTAGGTCACTTAATCTAGTTCGCTAGGCCTTAATTAATTAATTAGCTCTATTAGGTTCCAATTAATTAATTAGCTTAATTTAGAAAGACCATTGATAAACTCCTATGCAACCTTGTGGTTTTACTAAAATCCCTTTAGTGCACTTGTAAATAAAAAAACTCATTTATTCCTCAAATGATGTGCCACCAAGGAATGTGAGCTTGAGTGGAGATCACTAGAAACTATAGGAGAATATTGATTCCCTTATAATTTAATTTTGAAGTTTTACTCAACCTCGTACTCAAGATAGTCAATCGCACTCTAGTATTCTTCAATATGAAATCAAGATATGAAGCTCACTCCATGACCTATTAATCAATTGTATAAAAAACTTCCTATAAATTGGTATCCATAATTTGACGAGATAAATACTATCAACCTCTCAAGATTAGCTCTCTAATCCTCGAGTTTCAAATTCTTCTATTTTTTTAATCAACTTACATACTTCAACTCTTTATGAGCATATGTCAAATTCCACTTAAAGAATTTATATGACCATAATTTACATGATTACTAGTCCTTATAATCACCCAATGGGATACACTATCTCAATCTCATAAGAGATCATGGTGTCTATGTTGAGAATATCTTTTGTCATATGCCTTACTTAGTGGTGACTCAATCCATAAATAATATACAACCACTTTCAGATCTTACACATAAGTCAAAGCCACTAAAAATTTCAATACTAGCTTAATTCTCTCAAGGTTGGGACCCTATGCAACATAGCTAGTATCTTGATGAATTATGACTACCTTATAACTAATGTCACAATTCATCGTAAGTCTTATCCAATGTGTAATTATACACAGTAGCACACTCATTATGTGAAAACTATCCTAATGATCCCTCTTATTTTTATTTAGAGGCTCCAATTTTTATGGATTAACTCCAAATTTTTTGGGTAAGTAAAATTTTGGTTGAAGCCCTAGTTTTTATGGAATGTTGATCCTCAACTTTTGTGGATATTTTTTTTTTTTTGTATAACCAACATTATATATATATATATAATAGAAATATAAATTTTAAAATAAAATTATAAACATTTTAAAAATCATACCTATATCATCATTTTTATTATATCATCAAATACATCTAAAATAGATATTTATGTATAAAATATGTTTTAAAGTTTTACATATTATTGATTTACTACTCGATATTAAAAATTTATTATACATATATTATTTAAAAGTAACAATTTGAACATTTATATTATTTCTTGTTTTATCAATTTTTTTTCTCAAAATTTCTTTGGTTGGTATTATTTATATATTCATAAAATCTAACTATAATATATTGATGAAAACCTATATTTTCATCTTGCTCATGAAAGAAAAAAATATGAGACTTGACAGGAACTTGAACATATGTATTATTTCTTATTTTTCGATCGATATTTCTTAATATATCCATAAATCCAAACTTCTAGGAGATGATTTCTAGATACTTGGATTAAACTTGCAAATTCAAAATATTGAATCAAATAAGAGAATTAATGGAATATGAATACAACACCCAACATGACCTTTTCCACTAATGAAACATGTTGGAAAGGATCATCAAAGAACAAATAAAAGCAAAATAAAAATGAAAAGAAAAAGAAAAGAAACCTACTACCTTAGCTCCATGTACCCAAGAGAAAGGGAATATTTCTATTTTTCCATTTATCCTTTTTTATAATACAATTAAAAGAAATAATTGAGATATTATTACTTACAACTATATGGAATGGTTGAAAAAAATAAATAAATAAAAATAAAGTTGTTAAAGAGGTATTCAAATATAAAATTTTTATGCTTATTTTTTATGGAATTGTAATTTTTACTAAATTATTTCATACAGAAAAAAAAAATATTCAATATTAAAAAAAATTACTTTATCTTTTTTTTTTTTTAATAATTTCTTTACATGGTGGAATAATGGGATTTCAAAACTTGGTAGGTCCTACCATAAAGATGAGCACCTATACAATGAGTGGTGGTATGGATTAATCATGTCATTAATTAGTGTTACTTTCTCTTCACATCCTCTCTAAAATGTTTTTCTAGGTTTATAATTAATTAAATGTCTATAATTTTAAAATATATCTATATAAAAAAAAACCTAGGCTTCTACATTATTTAACAAAAATAGATCCTATATAGCATTGAGTAAGGCTGAATCAGTTCTCAATCAATTGTATGAAGGCATTTCTTTTGCCTAACATATGAAAAAAAGAAAAAAAAAGTTATTAATTTTATAAAATAATTTATTTATTTTTAAAATGTCACAATAAAATATTTCTATTATGAAATAGAAAATAATTTTTTATCATCAATCAAATCAAATAAGCAATTATATCAACTACTTTAAATAATTACGTGGTGTTTGTTTCTTTATTTTTTACTTAATTCTAAATAGAACTTCAAATTAAACATTGTTTAATAGTGTTAAGTATTACATTATTCGTTTTTTTAATATTTTATTTCTATTAAGTGTTAAAAAAAAAATAGAAAAACAATCAAAAGTAAATTATTTTCAACAAAAAAAAAAAAAAAAAAAAAAAAAAAAAAAAAAAACGAATACCCTCTTAGTGTCATATACATAATATAAAAGTTTGTAACACTTTATACTTTTATTTTTATCTATAAAGAAAATGGTTGCATGTGATAAATAAGCACTTAAAAATGGAAAATTTGGAAAGGAAGACCCATCTATATGTGAAATGGAAGTAATCCAAACTAGAAGGAATCCTTAACAAACACTCTTCAATAATAGCATACCCATTGATTATTCGTGGCCTTTTTCATACTACCAATGCCTTTGTTTTTGAATGTTTCATGGCAACTACCTCATCCTTGTCTCCATATCAACATTTCCAATCTTATTTACACAAATGTTGGCTGTACTTTAAGGGAAGTCAACTAAATAAAAATGGAAAAATGGCTTCCTTTTTTTTTTTGCCAAATTCTCTCATCAGTTGCCCTTTTTCCCTTCTTTTTTTTTTTTTTTTCAATTTTATTAGGGGAAAAAAAAAAAAAAGAACCCTTGATGGTGGAAATTACACTATAAATTTAATGCTTTGTGAATCCAAACTCATCTCCACCCAATGAATGTAGAGACCCTGTTTTGGTCAACATCGTTTTGGCCCATAGCTTTTTCTTTCAATGTACATGACAGCTAGTTGGAAATAACCCTTTTCCACCGCTACCCATCAATTATATATTCAATTCAAATTTGCTTTTGAGAAAAATATCAAAACTAAATTGATAATTAAGAAGAGGCAAATTTTGAGGAAAAAAGAAAAATCGATCGAAATACACAATGGTTGCTTTTGTAATTGCTTTGGTTTAATTTTTTTTAAAAAAAAAAACAAAAAAAAGAGCTAAAACCTTAGTATAATTTATTTTAAAATTATAAAATTCAATTTTGAGTGAAATTAACTCATCTAAATCTCACAATCTCCAAGCTTTGTTCTGTTACAGTTGTGGATCTTTATCTAACTATTATTTAATGGATCTTTACTTAAGAATTAAAGATCAAATTATTTTGAACCTTACGTTAGTGATTTTTTTTTTTTTTGAAATTAATTTGACTTATTTTTTGGACTGTATGTTTAAAAATTTTAATGTATTATATAAGTTAAATGAATATAATAAATATTTATAATTCTTTTTATCCAAATAATACAAGAAAGAAAAAATAAAAATAAATCTCAATTTTTAATTGTGAAACACAAGAAAATACACCAACTAAAGGGAAAATTTTGAAAATATGTTTAAAATATATATATTTTTTAAAAAAAATTATAGAATAATAAAAAGTTCAAATGATTTTTTTACTATTTTTCACTTTCCCACAGCCAAACACACCCTTAAATACCTTAAGAGTAATTAGAAAACTTTTTGACAATTTTATCCTCATGAAATAAGACTTTAATTCAAATATCAAGTTAATAAAAAAGAGAAATATGGAATATAAAAAGGAAACAAAGAATTAGAGAATTAAAAAACACGATGGTACGTTTGGTTCCTGAAAAAAAAAATAATCATATTTGTTTTTATTATAAAAAATCAAATATAATTAAAAATATTAAGAAAATGACATATTTTAAATTATTTATTTTTTATATAAAAGAATTAAACAAGTAAAAAAAATTAAAATAATCTATTAATTTATAATTTATTTTTTATTTTTCTTCAATTTTTTTCCTCATATTCTTCCTTCCTATTCTCCTTTTTCTTACATTTTGGAGTATGGGAAAAGCAATTGAAATTGTTGAATTGAGAAACATATCCCGTGATCCTATTGCAATTGACAACTCATTCATTCGACCCACAGAACAATGTCGTGTCCCGTGATCCTATTTACTACATCTGAAAGCGACTTGGAATTTATCTTCTACCTTCACATGTTTCCAATGCTGTAATCATACATTTTGAATTTATTTTTCAATTTTACATTCAAACGGTAACATATCAAAGTTTTTTTTTTTTTTTTCATTTATAATTAACTAATCATTATCTTATTAATAATTTACACCACTTTATTTTTAAAGTTATTATTTTCTGTTTAGTGGTTTAGTAAAACATTTTTGTTATGTTAGGTTATTGGAAAGTTTGAAGGAAAATATAAGGAAAAAAAAAAGAATAAAAAAGTGACAAAAATAAAAAATAAATTTAAAATCAATGAATTATTTTTATGTACCATTTTAAACTTTTTTCACTTATTTAAGTTTTTCTATATAAAGATTAAATAATTTTAAATTATATAAATTTCTTAATAATTTTAATTATATTTGACTTCCTTCGTATATTTTATAGTAAAACTAAATACAAGAGAATTATTTTCCTTCATATTTTTTTCTTTCCTTAATACTTTATAATAATCAAATATAGCCGTTTGTTTATACATCCAGTTTAAAAGTTTAAGATATTAAGCTTATGTTTGACTCTCGAAAATTAATAAGGTAAGAAAATAAATGTAAAGGAAAATTATTTTCCCATGTTTGGTTTATCTATAAAAAATATTAAAAAAAATCAAATGTAATGAAAATTAATTAGAAACTTATATATTTTTAAATTATTTAATCTTTATATCAATGAGTTAATTAAATAAGTAAAATCAGTTTGAAATAGAAAATAAAAATAAATTATCAACTTTTAATTTTTTTTTTCCTCCATTTTTTTTTCCTTTTATTTTTCCTTTATATTTTCTTTTCCTTTCATTTTCTCTCAAAATTTTCGGGAACCAAACATAGCCTAAATAATGGTTCAATTTGTAATGTTTATATCTCTAACACATTTTACTTTGCTTAATGAGATGATGGCATTGTAGCTTGAGAATGAAAATTATATATATATATATATATGAAAAATAGAAAGGAGAAGGAAAGAGGGGGATGGCGGACCTACGCATAAAAGAAGTTGTTATCGACCAGCTGTCGAAATCATGGCTTGAGGACCCTACACAGAGAGAATCCCAATCATTCTTTAAAAACTCTTCCCCACAAACAACCCAATGCCTTCAAACCACCCAACTCCCCTCAAATAACACCAATGCCTTCCAGCTTCTGCTACTTTGCTCAGCTGTCTCCAGTTGTTGGTCACTCACGCGTCTCCCACATCATACGCTCTCTCTCTCAACCCTATATATACCAATCCCTCTCTTCCTCTAAACCTCACATCCAATACTCTACAAAACCCACTATTCTCTTCTCAAAATGGGGTCTTCTTCAAATGGGTATTCATTTTTTTGCTTGGTTTTTGCAATGGTTCTGGCTACTGCCTCTGCTGGTAACTTCTATCAAGACTTTGACATAACATGGGGCGATCATCGTGCTAAGATCTTCAATGGAGGACAGCTTCTGTCTCTCTCTCTGGACAAGACATCAGGGTCTGGGTTTCAGTCCAAGAAGGAGTATTTGTTTGGGAGGATTGATATGCAGCTCAAGCTTGTTGCTGGTAACTCCGCTGGCACTGTCACTGCCTACTACGTATGTCATCATTCTCAAACTTCATTCCTCTTCTACTTCGATATCATTACAAAACTCTATTTTGTTAGGGATGATAGTGCTTTTCTCATGTTCACAAAAGATGAAAGTTGCTTGAATATATGTTTGCGTAAAAGATAAGATTTCTCAACATACTTGTTCTCGTGACCTCCTTTAAAATGGTGGGTGGGTTACCGTTTTCTTTCTTTTTCCTTTTGGGAACTCGGGAGTAGTTTTGTCCCGTCAGGGTATAGAGTAATTATTATAGAAGGTATTATTTTGTTTGTTTTGAAATATTAAAGTGTGTCAAAAACAGTATTTAGTTTTAAAAATAGAAAACAGTTGTCGTTTTTATTATCAACCAACAAGTCCTGTTTCATCAACTCTCTCTCCAAACTTCTTTAAGGAACATAACTTGATACCTGCTATGTATATTTTTGGGCACGTGAAATCGTAGGATGAAATTGGAAATTGAGGTTATATTTGTGATGCAGTTGTCTTCTCAAGGGCCAACCCATGATGAGATCGACTTCGAGTTCTTGGGAAACCTAAGTGGAGATCCTTATATCCTCCACACCAATGTATTCACTCAAGGGAAGGGCAACAGGGAGCAACAATTCTACCTCTGGTTCGACCCCACCCGTAACTTCCACACCTACTCCATCGCCTGGAGCGCCCAACACATCACGTACGTAACCCTACATTCCAACGCTACTTCCATTCTTTTTCTATAAACTAAAACTGAACTGGGTGTTGGTTTTTTCATCAGTTTCTTGGTGGACAACGTTCCCATAAGGCTATTCAAGAATGCAGAATCAATGGGGGTTCCCTTCCCAAAGAACCAGCCAATGAGGATATACTCGAGCCTCTGGAATGCGGATGACTGGGCCACAAGAGGAGGGTTGGTGAAAACTGACTGGTCCAAGGCACCCTTCACAGCATACTACAGGAACTTCAGAGCCAGCACTTCCACCTCCACAAGCACATTCTCTGACAGTGCCTTCCAGACCCAGGAACTTGATGCCTACAGCAGAAGAAGGCTGAGATGGGTTCAGAAGAACTTCATGATTTACAACTACTGCACTGATCTCAAACGCTTCCCTCAAGGTGTCCCTCCTGAGTGTAAGCACTCAAGGTTTAATCTCTAGAACAGTTTGGGTGGAGTTTGTATAATTAAGGATGAGCCATGAATATTCTTTTGTTGTTTCCTCTCCATTATGGGCTTGATGCTTATAACATAGGGTACAAATAAATTATTCTTTGCTTTGTATTTAAAGGTTAATTGGTGTAATTTATCAATCTGTTTTTGTATTTCAAATAAATAATATAATAAATTATATGGTGTTGTATTTTTTGAATTTTAGAGAGGAACCAGTTCAATCAAGCAATCTAAAATGAAAAACAAGTATAGAATGTCATTTTCCAACATAGAATGAAAAATGACATAATCCAATCAGATCGACACCAGGTCACAGCTCAGATCCTCCATAAACAATCGATTGATAATCTGTAAATAATACCAAAAATCCAAAACAACTATTCTACCTTTCTGAAATGAAAATATTTCTTCATCCCTAAACAAATAATATTTCCTCAAATATTTCTAGCTCTGTTATTCCTTGTTGGTTTGTATGGAGTTGGTTGGTGTTAGTTTGTACATAATTCATCTTTCTTCTTTTTAACATGTAACATCTCATTGAAAAAAGGAACAAAAAAAACTCTTCCTCCACAAAAAATATTGTCCTTATACTACAACAAACTTCTCATATAATTTTAATCATGAATTCAATTTTAAGGCACAAAAAGAAGTTTTTGCAATCAAAATTTTTTTACATGGAAATAGGGTTGATTCATTCTCAATAGCTGTGAGATGGTCATCTTAAGGTAAACCTTTTGTCAATCAATGCTCCTATTACACTTGTACCTGGGATGAAGTTTATAGTCACAATAATTATTTTTGAGGGATGAAGTTTATATTCTTGGAAAACAAAGGTCTTCTCAATGATGAAGGTTGGGTTCATGACAAAAAGATTACATTTCATCCCATCATGTATTCATGGCAAATAATTTTTATAACATTTTTACATGAATTTTTTATTTATAGAAAAAAAAATTTAGGGATGAGGTTTATAGTCATGGATAAAAAAATATTCTTTTAGGGATGAAGTTACAATCATGCAAAAAAAAAAAAAAAAAGAGTTTTAAAGATGAAATTTATGTCATGGTAATTAAAAGAAATTTCTCCATGATTTTTTTCATATTATATTCGGTGTCCCTTCTTTTTGGTTGAAAGTTATTGGATTATCATTCTTGAATTTTGTTAAGTTGTTATTATTGTTGAGTGATGGTTATTATTGTGGAGGAATCTCTTAACCTTGGCAGGTGAATACTCTATCTCTTCCTTTAACTTCCCAACAAGTGGTATCAAAGTCTAGTTGTAGGAACTTTTATTTTTGAAAGGGATGGAAATAGAAGGGAACTTAGTATCCATGGTAAAACTTAATAATTCAAATTGGGCTATGGGAAGTCCATGATGGTAGATTTTCTCACCATCAAAGATTTGCCAGATACTCTTGAGGGTGAAGAAGTTAAGCCTAAAGATATTTCTGATTTAGAGTGGAATAAGATGAACAAAAAAGCAATTGCCTACATTAGGCAATGGATTGATACAACCTCACGTCATTACATGGCAAATAAAACAAATGCCTATAATCTCTAGAAGAAATTGGAATCAATGTTTGAACAAAAAATTGTTAGGAATAAAATTTTCTTGTTAAAGAAGTTAGTGAACGTGAAGTTAAAGGAATGAACACTAATGATAGATCATTTGAATGTTTTTTAGAGTATTGCAAATCAGTTGGTTGCTATGAAAATGGTTATGGATGATGATATACAAGCTTCTTTGTTATTGTGTTCACTACCAGACAGTTGAGAAACTTTTGTTGTGACTATTAGTAACTCTGTTTCGAATGATGTATTATCTATGGAGCTTGTGAATGGAAATTTGTTCAATGAAAAAACAAGAAGGAAGGCTTAAGATCCAAAAAATGCACAAGTCCTCATCATAGAAAGTAAAGGAAGAACCAGGAATTGAGGACAGAAAGGTCATGACAAGTTTGAGGGGAAGTCTTAGTCCAGAGATAAAATAAAATGTTTCCATCGTGGAAAAGATGAGCATATGAAAAAGAACTTTTGAATTTGGAAAATAGAACAGAATAGACAAAATCAGGAAAAATAAGATAACAAGAATATCATAACCTCTATATCCAACACTGATTAAGTTTTAGTGCTCTCAAATGAGTGTTTGCATATAGATGAGCAGAGAGTTGAGTGGATTGTAAACACTACAACCTCCTACCATGCTACTCCTCACTTTGAGTTGTTTTCTTATTACAGAGTTAGAAAATTTGGCACAGTTAAGATGGGAAACCCTAGTCACTCTAAGATTGTAGGGATATGTGATGTTTTCTTTGCAACCATTATGAAGTGTAAGTTGACATTGAAATATATAAGGCATGTTCTAGATTTATGCCTTAATTTGATGTTAGGTTTGGCCTTGGATAAGCAAGATTATAAAATCTCAAACATAAATTTTAATTAATGTTGCATCTTTTCTCTTTGCAAGGTATAAGGTGACATTTGCTGCTATTGCAAATTTGAGATTACAAGATCATACGTAAGATCTTATTGTTAGCATAGATGTTGAAGTTTTGGATACTTTTGGGTACATACCTATATCTTTTAAAAGATACATTTGATGAAAGTACCAATTCATGTTTTTTTTTGTTTTTTTTATTATGTATGTTTGTTGGATTCTTTCTACATAAATTTTGGTACATGTTAATATCATTTTAGTAAAATTTCAAATATAGACTTAAAGTAATGTAGTTTTTTTTATCTACCTGCAAGAAGTTGAATAACATTTGTAGTAGTTGCAATTTTGAGAATGCAACATCATCATAGGTTCTTGCTATCATGTATGTAAAGTTGCAATTAGTTTGTGTTTTACACCTAACTGGGCTTGAAAATTGGCCCAAGATCCTTATATCTTTTATATTTAAGCCCAAGAACTAATGGAAGAGTGAAAATTAAGTTGAAGAACATTACTTTTCAAAATTTCCTGAAATGCCATTGGGCTGTCAAAAATGAAAAAAACCAATGGCCTTCCCACTTCTCTTTATTTTCTCTCTCTCTCTCTCTCTCTCTCTCTCTTTATTCACTTTACCTTTCTCTCACATATTAATTGGTGGGAGCATGTAAATTAATTCCTAATTAAGGAAGTGTCACTATTTCCACCAATTATTTTTCTCTCAAAAAAATTATTGGAAATCAATGGTTAAAAATGATTATTACTACATTTTTTAAGTAAATATTTTTTAAACACCTCATAATTTTTTTTTTCAAACTTACAAAATATATAATAAATATTTTTTAAACACCTTAAAAAATAGTATTATTCTTTTTTATCTAATATATATACATATAAGTTATTTTTTATATAAATATCTTTAAGGTTATAGACAATTATTTGAATATTTTCTCTATTTTATGAATAATACATAGATATTGTCTTAATATATTCTTTTGTAACATGACCCTCTTTTAACTAATGGTGATAATTAATTTTTAATTGAATAATGTATTATAATTTAATAATTTGAAAAATATTAAAATACCGTTTTAAATTTGGAATAAATGTGAACTTGACATGGTTTAAATTATTAAAACACGATGTCATCAAGTCAAGCACATGTATCATAATTTTCTCTTTTTTTTTTTTTTCCTCATGTCTGATTTCACAAAAAAGGTAGTACCTAAATATTGCGATTAATTTTCCTTTATATGGGATGTAAATGTACTAAAAAAATTGTTAAAACTACTCAAACAAAATATGCAATTACAAATTTTGGATGATGAAATTTAAAAATTCAAATTGTAACAATTTTTAGGTGAAGCAATGTGTGAGGGGAAAGTGTCTAATCCTTAAGTGACAAGAAAAAAAAAAAAGGTTTAGACTTGATTGAAATCTTGCATAGAAGGTAGCCTTGTACACCCCTTGTATAGTTAGTATTTTAGTCTTATACAGTTAGTACATTTGCCTTGTATAGTGAGTATAACACACTTGTACAGTTAAACAAATTTCATATACAATTCGTGGATGAAAAGAAAAATAAAGAAATGATTCAAAATTGATTAAAATTTTTCACAAATGGTAACCTTGTACACCCTTGTACACTTAGTACATTTCTTTTGTACAGTTAGTGTAACACAATTGTACAATAATGCAATATATCCCTCTTAAGTTATATGTCTAGGTATGTTAACCATATTTCTAATGGTTTGGCTGAGAAAATGGTGGATGAATTAGGGTTAATTTTTTTTCCCCAAATATTATTACTAGGGAAAGTTTCGGAATTTCCATGTGGGAGTTAAATAAAGTGCATGACATGGGTATGTAATCCATGGGTGACAAGGAAAATAAAGAAGTGATTTAGAATTGATTAAAATCTTTCACAAATTATAGCCTTGTACACCCTTGTACACTTAGTACATTTCCTTTGTACAGTTAATGTAATACCATTGTACAATAATGCAATATATTCCTTCTAAGTAATGTATCCACGTACGTGTGTTAACCATATTTCTAATGGTTTAGCTAAGAAAATGGTAGATGAATTAGGGTTAAATTTTTTTCCTCAAACATCATTACTGGGGAAAGTATCGGAATTTCTATATGAGAGTTAAATAAAGTGCATGATATGAACATGCAATTCATGGGTGACAAGGAAGATAAATGAGTGGTTTAGAATTGATTAAAATCTTTTACAAATGGTAATCTTTTACACCCTTTGTACATTTAGTTCATTTCCCTTGTACAATTAGTGAATACATTTGTACAATGATACAAATTAAATATAATTTCAATAGTTTGATTAAGAAAAAAAGCAGAAAACTTAAATCCAATTTTTTTTTTTTGTGAACATATTATATTTTTGTGAAAAAAATATACAATTAACATTTTCATTTATTTAATTGTGAACATATTATATTTTTTATTTTATTATTAAAATAACTAATAGAAAAAATAAAAAAGGTAATCAATAAATAAAATTTGATTCTTTTTATTATTTTCATACAAAAAAATTGTATTAAACAAGGTATTCAATTTTCATTTTTAAAAATAATTTTCTTTTTTTAATTAAACATATTTTAAAAAAGAGACAATATAGAAAACAAAAATTATTTTTAAAAATAAAAGAAGTAAAAACTAAAAAAAAAAAATTTAAACCAAAATCAAATATAATCTATACAATTTTAACTACCATTTCATTTAAAATGGGTAAATATACCATTCAACCCTTTTATATGAGAAAAATTCGATCTCTATTATACTATGTATTAATATAATCCATTTTTAAATACGAAAACATTTTAATTGGATATTTAAAATAAAAACTCTTCATCCATCCTCTTTTATTTTTTTTTTCAATTAAGTCAAATTATTAAGAAAATTCCTTAATAAACAAATTTGCAACATTTCATATAACTTATTACCAAAAGTCTATGTTCAAAACATTATTAAAATAAAGAAGGAAGAAGATTAAAAAAATTAATTTTATATTTTATAATAGTAAAAAAATAAACTTTAAAATACTTTTTTAGTATAGAAGAAAAAAATAGTAAATACATTTATTTTAAATAGTGTTTTAATCATTAAATTATTTACTTCTAAAATGTAAAAGATAATTTTTATTCATTTAAATTAATAGTTTTTTTTTCAAAAGTTTTTCCAAAATAGTTTTTGAATCATTAATATAATTTTTGTTTAGAAAATAATGTTGATTTTTCAATTATTTTTAAAAGAGTTTAAAAAAACAATAAAAAAAGATTAAATAATGAATAATTTTATGGAAGTGACATATAAAGAGTGGTGGTATAAAAACAAAAATGATGGGTGTAAGTCAAAAGGGTATTTTTGTCTATTCCTATCTCATATCCTTATAATCAATTATGAGTGTTTAAAAGACCTTTTATCAATTATCAAAGCCAAACGGGTGTAAAGCCCAATTCTCCCATTAGTTTTTTCTTTTATTGGATATTTTTAGGTACATATCTTATCTATATTTTTTCCCTAAAAGTTCATTGCTAGATTTTTTTTTTATTTTTTTATTTTTTTTTCATGTATTTTGGTACATGTTTATATCTTTTTAATTAGTACTTTTAAATATAAACATAAACTAATGTTATTTTTTTTCTTATTTGCAAGAGGTTGGGTGATATTTGCAACATTTACAATTTTTAGAGTACAAGATCATGCATAAGTTTTTGTCATCATGTATAGCTATTGGATTTTTGGGTAAATATTTGTCATTTATATATATATATATTTGATATGAGTACAAGATCATGTATAAGTTCTTGTTATCATGCATAATTATTTAATTTTTGGTTCTTTTTTAGTAAATATCTTATATATATATATTTGATAATAGTATAAGATCATGCATACTTGCTAGGTTGTTTGTGGATACATTTTGATATATTTAGGATAAATATTTATATCTTTTTAATCAACTTTCAAACATAAACATAAAATAATGTTACTTTTTTCTTTCTTGCCAGAGGTTAGGTGACATTTGCAGTAACTGCAATTTTTAGAGGAGAATATCACACATAAATTTTTGTTATCATGTACAATTACTTGATATTTGGTTATTTTTGGGTAAATATCTATCCTTTTTTCATATATATTTGATAAGATAACAAGATTATATATAGTTGTTAGGTTGTTTGGGATTACATTTGGATTCATGTTTATATCATTTTATTAATCTTTCAAATATAAACATATACTGATGTTTTTTCCTCCTTGCAGAAGGTTAGGTGACATTTGCAGCAATTACAGCACTTTTGAAGGCACAAGATCATGCATACATTATATTTATCATGTATAACTATTGGATTTTTGGCTACATATTTGCGTTTTTTTGGATGTATGTGATGATAATACAAGATTATGTAAGGATATTAAGTTTTTTTTTTGTCAATATATTTGCCTACATGTTCATATATATATATATATATATATATATATATATATATATATATATATATATTAATATATTTTATACATCCATGTATTTTATCTATCTATCTATCTATCTATATATACACACACACACAATAGGTTCAATTTTTATGTACATCATTTGGGCAACAGGTTAGGTTGTTGACATGTTCCATATGCAACCTTGATATGAAATAAAACAATTTCCTTTATATGAATAAAGAAATCTTGACATAAAAGATGTATTCCTTGACATAAGAATAAAGGAACCTTAACATATTAAAATTTCAACTTTGAAAAAAAAAATCCTTGACATATGTGTAAATTAAATTTAAAAGCATATAAAACAACATTGACATATATCATACTTAAGCTTAACATATATTGAATATAATCTTGACAAAACAATGAGTCAATGATTACTACTCAAAAAGTGCTATTTAATAGCTTGTAATAAACTCTTTTAAACACTTTTGAGTAATAGTTATCACATTTTAACCCAATTAACATGTTAAGGACCCTTGCAATCAATTCTAATCAAATTGTGTTAAGTTTTGGTGTTTTGATAGCTTTTTTATCATCAAAGCAATCCGAAATTGAGGAGAGTTCTTTGGAATCCATGGCAAAGATGTCCGGACAGGGCGTCCGGACACACCATCGGAGGGCGGCGGAACGAGGGCTGTGACAGGCTTTCGGAATGAAGTAGCAAGGCTTGCTCGCTTTAGTCAATGTTTTCCATCCGGACAACATATCCGGATAGGATATGCTATCGTCCGGGTGTGATGTTCAAGAGTGTCATGTGCTTCTCCCTGAGGGAGTCCGGATAGCATGGCGGCGCATGTTCTCCTGAGGAAATCCGGATGGAGTTGCACCGGATAGCAATGCACACTCCGTGTCATTTGGGAGAGGGGTCCCTACACCTTGCACACGCAGACGGTCCCCCTTGCGACATAGCTCCTTCCACCCGGGGGAATCCGGATGGAGTTGATCCGGATAGCCTTGCGGCGCGGGATATCTCACATCCGGATGGGAGAAGAGGCGTTTCAACTTCCCCGGATAGGCATGTCCGGATCCTCTGATAGCGTTCACCCGGAGAGCATCCGCGGCCGACATTTCAGATTACCCGGATTTTGCACAGTGCCGCGGTGTTCTCCTGAAGCTTCCCGATATTTGCCACCGACTAAGTTAGATTTTTTCTTTCAAAATATTTTGTGTAAATTTCTATTTTCTCCTTGTAAACAGTCAAAGATATTATTGGGATATTTCTTAGAAAATTTCTTCTCTCTATATATATCTTTGAACCAATGTAAATAAGATATAGATGATATACATGAAATAGACGAACAGAGCACTTGCTCTGTTTTTCATATTTTTTATCTCGTTCTTTTTATTTCTAGCCAACCAAACTCTGAGGATTTTTCCTCAGAGGATGACAGGCTAGACTCTTTGTCTCTTGGAGTGAAGATAGCCGGGTAAGTTTCCACATGCATAAATTGGAAGTTTTGTTGTTTTAGTTTTTAATGAAGAGAAAGTGTGACCCGTTAATGGTTTTTATCTTTTTAGTTAACTTAAAACGCCTTTTAACTCACCTGGGCCAACACTTGGTAAGGCAAGTGATCTCCATCCGTTGAGATGCACTTGTTTATCTCTTGCGAGCCTTTAAGAGGTGGTTTAGAGGTAGGATTTTCTAGAATAGCCAACACTTGGTAAGCTTTTGGACTCTAAGGAGACATCCATTAGTTATCTCTTGCGAGCTTTTGACGGATAATCCAAGGTTAAGGATCACCTTGAATGGCAAATGCTAGGTGAAAGGCACGAGCCATTGCAAGGTGCATCAGTGAGAGGGATTTAGTGTTTGAACCCATTAAAGGGAAGCATTTGTACCACACCGGTTAGAGAATTAACTATATGTTAATTCTCTAATGTGAGGAAAAGAAACAAGTGACCGTAACTCCCTTTTTGTATGAGGAATCTGAGCATAGTGATCTAAACTCCAAGAAACACTTTTCTTTGTAGTTAAAATCAGTTACTATTTTTGGTTAGTTTAAAACCAAACCTTTTTCATTTAAACATCTTTATGTTTTCTTTTAAAGCTAACCTTGAAATGAAAAGGCACCAATTCAACTCTTGAATTAATATCAATTGTGAAGTGAAAACCCATCCCAGTGAACGACCCTAGAGCCACTATGCTATGCTAGCTAAGGCTATCCTAGTACATGGTGTAATAGGTTATAAATTTTGTTGATTACTCTCTTCTGAGGACCATAGTCAAGGGACACCAGCTGGACACGAATAAATGGCACCACTGTCAGGGACCATTAAGAGGACATGAATCAGCTGAGACACCAATTGGGAACGAATCAGTCAACCTTCACATATGTTTAACCTAACCTTGATTGAAGTGGAAGAAACATTAACATATGTCATATTAATAAGATTCCTACATTGATAGAAATAAGGTTTACCTTAACATATGCATATGTCAAGCTAGCTTTTATCATTTCTTGACACTAGCATAGATGACATATGTGAATACCGATCTACCTTAACAGATATACCTTATCTTGACGATGAAAAACTGTCAATGAAGAGCTTTTTTTCTTGTAGTCTGGAAGCTCACTAAGGCTCATTGGTTGTTGCAAAAAAAGAAGCATGTTGCACTTAATTTGTACAAGACTCAAGGGAAAGTTTGTAATGATGAGTTACATGCTATAAAGGGTACTTCCTTGGAGTTGTGGCATAAAAGTTTGGGACATATGAGTGAGAAAGGATTGCAAGTTTTGGCAAGGAAGTTCTTAATTCTCTTGGCCAAAAATGAATCCTTGTCTTCTTGTGATCATTGTTTGGTTGGAAAACAGCATAAGGTTTCCTTTAATAGTAGATATAAGAAGTTAAAAAAGTTGGAGTTGGTACACTCTAATGTTTGTGGCCCTATGGATGTGGAAACTCTTGGAGGAAATAAATATTTTATCACCTTTATTGGTGATGCTACTAGGAAGGTATGGATTTATTTGCTCAGATAAAAGGATCAAGTATTTTAGTATTTTCTACGATTTCATGCCATGATTAAGAAAGAGAATGGAAGGAAATTGATATGTCTTAGGTATAATAATGGAGGTGAGTACAACTCAAGGGAGTTTGAAGTTTATTGCACTACAAATGGTATAAGACATGAGAAAACAATCTCAAGCACTCCACGACATAATGGTGTGGTTGAAAGGATGAATCACTCCACATCATTGAGAGGGTTGGTGTATGTTGAAGATTGCAAAGTTGTCTAAGGTGTAAAACTTTTGTCCATGTTCCCAAATAACAGAAATCCAAACTTGATGATAAGGCAGTTCCACATGTCTTTGTTAGGTATGATGATGAGGACTTTGGATTCAAATTTTGGATCTAACCAAGAAGAAATTGGTAAGAAGTAGAGATGTGGTCATTCAAAAAGATCAAAATTTAGGAGATTTTAACAAACTTAATTGTAAACCCCTTAAAAGACCAAGGGTTCTTTTCATTTGTTTGGGACCACCCGGTGAGAGAAGGGAGGGGGGGGGGGGGGGGGGGAGAGAGAGAGAGAGAGAGAGAGAGAGAATTTTCCATTCATTTTTTTGAGATGAGGGGGGACCCCTTTTCTGCCATGAAGAAGCTGCATGGACAAGTGGCCAAGAACACGACTCGCCCATGGTGGTGGGTGAGGATGACGCATTGGCGGAATGGTGCACATGAGAGCAGGTAGTGGCTTGCTAAGGAAGACGGGAAACAGAGGAGATTTGGAGGTGAGGGGATTCTTTCTAAAAGAGGGGTTCTTTGGCTGAGTAGGAAAAAGAAGGGAAGAGAGTAGAGCAGGTGGCCAAGAAACTTTTGGCTTGAGGAAAACATCTAGGTATGACTACTAGACCACTCGTTTGCTTTGAGGGATCTATCCTTTGTATGCATGCTCTGTTTTGGTTTTGTTTCTGGTGTTTTTTGTTTTTTTTTCTATCTTTCTTGTCAATGCCTGATGCTTTGTTTCCTCTTCTGAACTTGATGTATCAAAATCATTTTTCTTTTTTTTTTTTGCTTCCTTCCTATGCCACCTGTATCCAGCCCATTGATCGTTATGAAATGGAGCCGAGTTTAGTAGTATCTTTTTCATTTGTATATGCTCTGTTTTTCTTCACTTCCTCTGTTTTGTGCACTTTTGGAATGTTGGGTATCATGTTTGGGTTGGCTATGAGACAGGAAATTAGTATTGCATCGAACCTGGACAATGTGAAGGTCATTTCGGATATATCGAATTGCCTAATACCAGTATGTCATCCTAGACATGTTAGTGAACTAGAAAAGACGTTAAGCTTGCTGAAAATAAAAGAAAAAAAACAAGGTGACAAATAATGGTATAACTGAACAACTATCATCTCCATGTTGTCGGAATGCTTCCTAAGTTCCTATAAGGGTATCCAGACCAACAGAGGGAGTTTTGTTTCTTGGAATTGAAGATATCATTTGGACCAAGACCAAGGACAGTCTCTGAGATTTTTTTTAGCCAGATATGGTTACTGCTAGGGTCACAACTCATCTAGAATTATGTTTCCTTTTGAGGTAATGGGAATTCCAAAGAGGATTCCTAGATATATTCGAAAGAAGTTTGATAAGAAAGAGTGATCCAGTTGATGCGAGCTCCACTGCATGGTTTTGCTTTCTGGTTTGATGTCGAATTAAATGGGTTTGTAGGATTTTTATTTTTTATTTATTTCCTACTAGTGGCTGACTCCATTACCTTGCCCATGTCATTATTTTTCAATACCCACTCATCAATCTTCATTCAAAAGCTGTTTGCTCAGGTGGTGGAAAAGAATATATAAAATGGGTTTATGGCCATTACACTAGAGACGTGCACTTGAAGATCACCACAATCCATATTTCTTTTTATTATTTCTTCACATTTTGATATCAAAACAAAATTTTCAAGATTCAATTTTCCAACATTCCATTCTCAAAATAATTTTTCAGGTTTCCAGTTTTCGAAATTTAATTTTCCAACATTCCGTCCTTAAAATAATTTTTCGGGTTTCTAGTTTTCGAAATTTATATTTCCGACATTCCATCCTTCAAATAATTTTTTTGGGTTTCCAGCATTCAAAATTTAATTTTTTGATATTCCATCCTTAAATTAATTTTTCGGGTTTCCAGTTTTCGAAATTTAATTTTTCGACATTCCATCCTTAAATTAATTTTTCGGGCTTCCAGTTTTCGAAATTTATATTTCTAACATTCCATCCTTAAATTAATTTTTCGGGTTTCCAGTTTTCGAAATTTAATTTTTCGACGTTCCATACTCAAAATAATTTTTCGGGTTTCCAATTTTCGAAATTTAATTTTCCGACATTCCATCCTTAAATTAATTTTTCGGGTTTCCAGTTTTCGAAATTTATATTTCTGACATTCCATCCTTAAAATAATTTTTCGGGTTTTCAACTTTTGAAATTTAACTTTCCAACATTCCATGCTTAAAATTAATTTTTTGGGTTTCCAGTTTTCAAAATTTAATTCCATCCTTAAAATCCTCACGCATGCATGGCCATACCAACCTCCACACCCACTCATCAATCTTCATGCAAAAGTTGTTTGCTCAGGTGGTGGAAAAGAATATATAAAATGGGTTCATGGCCATTATACTGGAGATGTGCACGTGAAGATCACCACAATTCATATTTGTTTTTATTATTTCTTCACATTTTGATATCAAAACAAAATTTTCAAGATTTAATTTTCCGACATTCCATCCTCAAAATAATTTTTCGGGTTTCCAGTTTTCGGAATTTAATTTTCCAACATTCCATCCTTAAAATAATTTTTTGGGTTTCTAGTTTTCGAAATTTAATTTTTGACATTCCATCCTTAAAATAAATTTTTTTTGGGTTTCCGGTTTTCAAAATTTAATTTTCCGACATTCCAGCCTTAAAATAAATTTTCGGGTTTCCAACTTTCAAAATTTAATTTTCCAACATTCCATCTCTAAATAATTCTTCATTTTTCCAATTTCTAAATTAACTTTTCAATTTTCACAATTATTTATCTAATCATTATTATTCTCGTTATTACTATTATTCCATTTATTTATTTGTTTATTTATTCTAAAAATTCCCTCTTTAAACAATTTTTCAAATTTCAAAAATTCGACTATTCACGTTCATTCGTTTAAATATTGCTTTCATTGTTATTATTATTATTCTATTTCTTTCTTTCTTTCTTTCTTTCTTTCTTTTAAAAATTCCAATCATTAAAGTTCAATTTTTTCAAAATTCCATTTTCCAAATTTAATTTCCAATCTAAAAAATTCCACTATTCACTTTCTGTTGTTTAATGATTATTTTCGTTATTATTATTCCATTCATTTATTTATTCACTTATTCATATATTTAAAATTTCATCCCTAAATAATTCTTTAAATTTCTAATCCCTAAGTTCAATTTCCAATTTCCAAAATCCTAACTTCCGTAATTATTCATCCAATCATTATTATTTCGTCATTATTATTATTTCATTCATTTATTTATTCACTTATTCATTTATTTAAAATTCCGTCCTTAAATAATTCTTCAAAATTCCGATTTCCAAATTTAGTTTTCTGAAATTCCAATTTTCCAATTTCCGAACTTAATTTTCAATTTCCAATATTATAATTCTTGCATTTATTCTGTTACTTATTATTATCATCATTATTATCATTTTATTCATTTACTTCTAAAAATTCTGCCTTCGAATGATTTTCAAGATTTCCAATTTTTATAATTCAATTTTCATAGTTTCTACTTCTAAAATAATTTTCAATTCTGATTTCTTTCAAAATTTAATTTCCAAAAGCCCTTATTTCGTAATTTAATTTTTAAAAAATCCCAAACTCTCAAATAATTTTCAAAATTCAAATTTCTTTCAAATTTAATTTCTAAAATTCTCATTCTTACATTTAATTTCTAAAAATCCAATTTTCAAATAATCTCCAAAACTCCAATTTTCAAATAATCTCTAAGACTCCAATTTTCAAATAAATTTCAAAAATCCAATTTTCCCTCAAGCAGTTTTAATTTCTGTTTGGTGATGCATGTGATATGTTTTGTTCTCTTTATTGTACACTGACCCCATTTTTATGATAGTGCATTGCTCGTTCGTGGCCTAGGTACCCATCCACTCCCATTCTAGTCATTCTCTATGCATGTTTTGATTCCCATATGTGCATGACCGATTTGAGTATCCATTAATTTTCCTATTGATTGCCACGTCAGCTTCATTTTATTAGTAGAGACCCGACTTTAGGATCTTAAAGGGGTGCTACAGTCTTTACCGTACCTTCCCGATAAGTAACCTGACCCCCGAGCATGATCCGATTTTTCATAGACCACATTTTCCAAAATAAGGAGTCACACTTAGGGTTTTCTTTCTTATTTTGTTTACCCTTGTAAAACTAAAACAAAAATAAGTGGCGACTCCAAGTCTTTTTTTAAAAAAATAAAATCATTTTCAAATAAAAATCGAGCTCGCCATCGAGTGGAAAACGCATGAGCCAAAATACGGGGTCCACACTAATCAATCCAAAGCTATAAGTGATGACTTTATTGAGTTGGTACTTATTCCTTCATCATTAGAGCAGCCCAAAAATGAAGAGGAGGAAATTGATGAGCTACCAAGATATGATAGTGCAAATGACATAGCTACACAAGAGCCAAGTGAGCATGGGGAGCAGGGGGAGCAATCACTTCATTAGGAGGCTTTGGTACCCCAAGCTAAGAGGTCTACTAGAGAGCATCGTCCTTCTACTAGATATTCTTCCTCTGAGTACATGTTAATAATTGATGAGAAGGAGCAATAGAGTTTCCAGAAAGCTAAGTCTTATGAGAATAGTTGCAATTGTTTGAGAGCCATGCAAGATGAGATGGATTTCTTGCATAAAAATTATATGAGTTGGTACAACTTCCTAAAGGAAGAAAATCATTAAAAAACAAATGGGTATTCAAGTGGTTAAGGGATATAGTTGAAGAAAATAAGTCAAGTTGATAAAGATTCACACCAACAAAAATGTCTCAAATATGACAAAGGTTGTCCCTAAGCAAAAGCTTTAGTTCTGCATTGACATAACAGGTTTGAACTCCATGTGATGGGGTTATGGATTCACATTCCTCCCTCATATGTTGGAGGGGGAGATTGTTGGGCTAAGTTTGTCCAGCCCATGAGCCCATATATTAGACTATTTTATATTTGGGTATTCCTTAAGCGCAAATATAAATAACATTAAAGTTTTGGTATTATGAGAGAAGGGGTGATTGAGAAAAGGAATATATATATAGGATTGTTTTCTGGGCACTTTTCTAAGGCTCAAGGGTGAAGTTACAAGTTCTTTCATCAACCTTTTGGGGAAATCCCTGTGGTACGAATAATTTCTTCCTAATCTTTTTTTGTTCATTGTTTTCTAAGGTGATGGATTCCCACCTCAAATATTGAGATATATTTGTATAAGTTTTCAAAGTGAAGAAACCTATGAGGACTTAACTATTGTATCACCATTTGGAGGGTTTTTCCATGTTATATTTGATGTCCCTTTTTTTATTAAATGTTCTTGGATTATCATTCTTGATCCTTGTTAGGTTGCTATTATTGTTGAGTGGTGGTTATTATTGTGGAAAATCTTTTGAACTTGGCAAGTGAATACTCTAGATCTCTCATTTTAACTTCTTAACAAAGCCATGGGTGGATTGACCATTTTCTTCACAACAAAGCAAGATGATCAGAGGACATATTGTAGCACCAGCAATTGCGATCATGATTGTCCTTACATATTGGCCTTGCTTTCCTTCTTTCTTTTACACATTTACATCAGGATGATTTATTGCCCTTTTTTGAACATGTGATTGTTCTACACTTCACTTAATTGTTCATTTTCTTTCCTCCTCATGATAAAAGTTCATAATTTGGTCCCTTGCTTCCACTAGTTGTTTGAACTTTAAGGAAGTTCTTTGGCGATTTTCTTTGCCTCCATCAACCTCATGTAATAACCTTTCCTTGAAATTCACCTAAAATGCCTCATTTCATTCTATTTTGTTGCATACCCATGTTAGCTCTAAAATACGACTTACAAGAATTCAAGTAAAAAAAGATATGATTAATACTCAAAAATGATAATAAAATCTATGTTTTTAAGTGTGAAAATAATGTTTTTTGTAGTGTTAATCACTTTCATCTTGTTATATGAAATAGAAAACTCATTTTTCTCAAAAACACAAAGGCCTTGCTAATAAATGTTATCATCTAAGATAGCATCAAGTTCAACAAACATAATGTTATAATGACTTTGTATCCTTCTTTCTAGTTGTTTGAAAGGTTGTTAATAGAAAATGTGTGCCACAAGTCCAAATACACCAATAACAAGGTTGAGAATGAGGAGCCAAAACTTGTAGAAGTAGAAGAAGAGGAAAAAGAAGATGAACCTAATAAGGGGTGGTTCTCTTTGTCATTGATTAAAGTTGAGATCGATTAATAAGGGAATGCAATATATCATTGATTAAAGGGATGATATATTGCCTCAATAGTGTCAAGCCCCCAAGTGCAAGGACTTAAAATTGTAATAACTTCTAAAGAAGGTTGAATTGTGAGATTATGATTATAAAGATGTTGACAATGCAGTAACTTATTGAGAATTCATAATAGGTAACATTTCTAGCTACTAAATTGTCCAATCTACAAAAGGAGAAGATGAGGCTTGAGGATCCCTGAAATATCAATGATAACCGATTTTATTCTTTATTTTGCTCCCTTGTGATGTAACTTAGGAGTTAATTTAAATTTTATATGTTTTAATTTTTACTTAAGTTTTTTAATTAATTTTTTTAGAATTAGTCATTTTATAATTAAAATTTAAAATTTTAAACTATTTTACCTTTTCAATTTATTTATTTATTTTATTTATGTATGCTTTTCATCCATCTTCTGAAATTTACTTTCGGTAAAATATAAAAATACACCTCTCTCCTTTGATTCACAATAAAGACTTGAAAAATAAATATAATAATAATTATTATTCGAATTGAAATTGATGAACTAAGGAAAAGGAAATAAATTCATGGTTGAATCAGTAGAATCCGGTCAGATACTGTTTCCATCCATAAAATCTGAAAACACATTTTTTTCCTTTCAATATCAAATGTAATTTAATACAATATTCATTCTGCAAACTGCAGCCCTTTATTTAAGGTTTCACACCCCTTTACAATACCAGTCATGAGCAATTCTCCACATTTCACCCCTTCCCTGTAAACTAGCCCCGGCCATGGCTCCTCCTCACTTCCTCCTTGTCAGCTATCCAGCGCAAGGCCACATCAATCCAACTCTCCGGTTGGCCAAGCGGCTAATACAAACCGGTGCTCAGGTCACCTTTGTCACTACCGTCTATGCCCAACGCCGCATGGTCAAACCGCTGTCTGTTTGTGGATTATCCTTCGCCCCCTTCTCTGATGGCTACGACGATGGGTGTGAAAACAAAGACAATTTACATCACGTTCTGTCAGAGATTAAGCGCCAAGGAACGCGAAAGCTCACTGAGCTCGTGCTGGAATGTGCTGACCAAGGTCGGCCCGTTGCTTGCATAGTGTACACCATGATCTTTGATTGGGCACAAGAGGTGGCACGTAGGGTTCAGGTCTTATCTGCTTATTTCTGGAATCAAGCGACCACAGTGTTTGACATCTACTACTATTACTTCAATGGTTATGGTGATGAGGTTAGAAATAAAAGCATTGATCCCTCATCGTCCATTGAGCTTCCAGGACTGGAGCCACTGTTCACTAGCCGAGACCTTCCCTCTTTTCTACTGTCTTCAAATAAATTGACTTTTGTTCTCGAATCGTTTCAAAAGAATTTCGAAGCACTTAGCCAAGATGAAAACCCTAAAGTACTGCTAAACACCTTTGATGCATTAGAGCCCAAGGCTTTGCGGGCCCTGGACAAGCTTAAATTGATTGGAATTGGCCCCTTGATCCCATCTGCTTTCTTGGATGCAAAAGATCCAACTGATCTTTCTTTCGGAGGTGACCTATTTCAAGGTTCCACTGACTACATAGAATGGTTGAACTCCAAGCCCAAATCATCAGTCATTTACATATCCTTTGGGAGCTTAGCTATTTTGTCAAAGCCGCAAATGGAGGAGATTGCCTGTGGTCTGCTAAATAGTGACCGACCTTTTTTGTGGGTCATAAGAGAACCCGATAAGGGAGAAGTGAAAGATGAAGAAATGCTGGGTTGCAGAGAAGAATTGGAACAGAGAGGGATGATAGTACCTTGGTGTTCCCAATTGGAGGTTTTGACCCATCCATCATTGGGATGTTTTGTGACGCACTGTGGGTGGAATTCAACCTTGGAGAGCATGGTTTGTGGGGTTCCGGTTGTGGCATTTCCCCAAGCGACAGATCAAGCCACCAACGCAAAGCTGATCACGGACATGTGGAAAACTGGCATTCGGGTGTGGGTTAATGAAGAAGGAATGGTTGAACGTGATGAGATAAAGATGTGCTTGGAAATTGTTATGGGAGATGGAGAAAGAGCAGAAGGATTGAGAAGGAATGCTGAGAAATGGAAGGAGTTGGCGAGGGAAGCTATGAAGAATGGTGGAATTTCGGACAATAATCTCAAGGCTTTTGTGGATGAAGTTGGACAAAAATTGTAACTAGTCAGTGCATCTAGATTCGTTCATGAAAAGTATCTTTTCTGGGATACAAAAAGCTCCTAGTCAGTGCAGTTATATTACCTGAAGATCAGTGTGTTCAAGTTTATGTTTATTTATTTATTTATTGTTTTTTTCCTAAGTGGAGAAAGTTTTTTAAAATTTTTAGATGTCTTAAAATAAGATTTGAATATTTATTAAATAATGGGATCTGACTGTTTGATTTTGAAATCAACTACTCTTACCAAATGTGGTGAGCAATCGGTAGACCTCAAGCCACTATCGTTTGTATCCCCATGTTGGTTTGCAATTTGACATCAAAATGTGGTATCAAAATAAATAGATAGTGTTTGAAAGAAAGAGAAAAAGCAGAAAAGAAAGAAGGAAGATTACCAATACCTTCTATGTTTTTCATCTTATTATTATTCTATAGAAAACAGAGTTCTTTCAATAGTAAGTCACCTGTAATTGCTTGAAGAGTTTTTAATAACAAAAAGAGAACTAACTAAGCTATAGCTCAAGTAATCAACAACTGTAACAGTTGTAGCTGAACGAATCTTCTCTAACAGCCCCCTCAAACTGAGTAGGGACCTTGTGTGACACTGAGTTTGTCTCACATGCTAAGGAACTGAGAGCTAGGGAATAGCTTAGGTGAAGAGGTCTACAAGTTGAGCGCATGAGGGAGCATGATAGATATGGATTTACTCAAAGGTGAACTATGTTGAGGTTGCCGCACCAGATTATCAGAGTGGTAGAGGAAGTAATGTGGAGTTCTAGAAGAAGAGATTAGAGCCATGAAATTTCGACCAACAATGTAACAACACTATGATATTCACTCATGGCCTGTTTCCAATGACTAAGTTGGAGTGCTTCAATGACCGAAGTTGGTATGGTTGAGATAGTAAAGTCCTTGGGTTTAAAGATGTCAAACTTGGAGTGTGTGGTCATGTGATGGCTAGTAGAAAGAGGCTAAGTAGGGGGTGGAAGTAGGAGTTGAACATATAATGAGAGGTCAGGCGGAGAGGCGTGAGTGAGGTAGGGTGATTTGGAAATTGGACTAACAAATGAGGAAGGGGATACTTGTGAAGGAGCCAAGTAAGAAGAAGAAGTGGGGAAAACCATTAACGAGAATGAAGGAAGTGGGGAGGGAGATGGTGAAATGGGGGAAGATGGAGATGCTTATTGTGCAAAAGGGAAGGTGAATTTATCAAAAATAACATCCCGAGAGATAAAGATACAATCATCAGGGCTAAGACATTTGTAGCTCTTGTGGTTTAGACTATAGCCAAGAAATGTGCAGGGAATGGAGTGGCATTAAAGCTTGTTTTTTTGTGAAGCTGGAGATTAGGATACCTGTTGAATTTTGACTTAGTATCTGCTGGAATTTGAATTTTGAAGTTAAATATTGCAGCTGGAGTCCTTAACAAAATATGCAACATCCAAATATTTTCTTGTTTTTTATTTGGTCAAGATTTGGTTATTTGGTTTCTATTTTATAGGAAGTAGTTGCTCATTATCTAGTAGCTTGATTTTCTGCTATTCTAATGTCATTTCAGTTACAAACTCATGTATAAATTCATCACTCTTCATCAATAAAACGTGTGTTCCAGCAACCCAAAATATATATTCTACATAAGTGTTTAAATCTTAGACCAACATTGTGGTATCAGAGCTAAAGTTATCTTGAGGGGCCAGTGAGTTGAGTAAGCCTGAATACCTTGAGAGTGCCTAAACACCTAAAAACCCGTGAGGTGAGTGAACCCAAACACCTTCTAAAATCATATAGCAATGGAGGAGTCAAGTCTCACAGCTGCACCATCAATTCTTGATGGAGACAATTATGAAACTTGGGCTGTTAGAATGACAGTTCATCTACAAGCACTTGATGTTTGGGAAGCAGTGGAAGAAAATTATGAAGTTCCTCCCCTGGTAGCCAATCCAACTGTGGCTCAAATGAAGTTGTATAAAGAAAGAAAGACAAGAAAGGCTAAAGTGAAGGCTTGCTTGTTTGCTACAGTTTCACCTTCAATTCCCATAAAAATCATGAACATTGATTTAGTTGCGGAAATTTGGGAGTATCTCAAGGAGGAATACAAAGGAGATGAAAGAATCAAGAACATGAAGGTGATGAACTTGATTCGAGAATTTGAAATGAAGAAAATGAAGGAGTCTGATGCTGTTAAAGACTATGGTGCACAACTTCTTTCAATAGCAGACAAAGTTAGGCTACTTGGAAAAGAATTTTCCAATGAGAAGATTGTTCAAAAGATATTGGTTACACTTCCTGAGAAATATGAAGCTACAATTTCCTCTTTGGAGAATTCAAAGGATATGTCAACTATTAGCTTGACAGAATTATTACATTCCTTGGAGGCTGTGGAACAAAGAAGACTCATGCGACAAGGAGATTCTATAGAAGGAGCATCATTTCAAGCAAGAATGCAGAAAAATGCATGCCATAAAAATGGCAAGATGAACAACAACAAGCCAAGCAACAACAACCAAAAAAAATGGATTTTTTCCACCATGTCCTCATTGTAAGAAGACAAATCATTCTCCACAAAAATGTTGGGGGAGACCAGATGTGAAATGCAATAAGTGTGGTAAACAAGGACATGTAGAGAGGATATGCAAAAATCAACAGCGAAAAGAAACTAGTGCAGTAGTTGACTATTTTCAGGAGGAGCAATAATTTGCAGCAACGTGTTTTGCTAATAAAAGCACCTCTGAAAGCTGGCTTGTGGATAGTGGTTGTACAAACCACATGACAAATAATCAAGATCTCTTTAGAGAACTTGATAGAACAACTATTTCCAAAGTCGGAATTGGAAATGGTGAGTATATTCCAGTAAAGGGCAAATGAACAGTTGCTATCGAAAGCCAAACAGGTTTGAAACTCATTTATGATGTTTTGTTTGTGCCTGACATTGACCAAAACTGACTAAGTGTTGGACAACTCATTGAGAAAGGATTTAAAGTTTATTTTGAAGATAGGAATTGCATTATTAAGGATGCTGAAGGCAAAGAGGTGTTTAACATAAAAAATGAAGGGCAAGAGTTTTGTCTTGAATTTATTGGAAGATGAGCATGCTGCTATTTTACAACAAGATAGCACAACAAGGCTTTGGCACAGAAGGCTCAGGCACTTTCATCATGATGTTGTGCTCTACATGAAGAAAAATCAAATAACCGAAGGACATCCTGACTTAGAAAAAGATCTTCCTATAAGTGCTACTGGTCAATATGGGAAGCAAACTAAACTTTCCTTTCCAAAAAAAAAAAACATCCTAGAAAGCAACCCAAAAATTGCAACTGGTGCATACGGATGTTGGTGGACCTCAAAAGACGCCATCCTTGAAAGGAAATGCAGGCATCGTTCACCAGCTCACTGCACCATATAATCCACAACAAAATGGAGTTGTGAAGAGGAAAAATAGAACGATTTTGAAGATGACAAGATGTCTTCTGCATGAAAAATGATCTACCTAAAAAATTTTGGGTTGAAGCTGCAAGTACAACAATATATTTGCTGAACAATTTGCCAACAAAAGCATTAGAGAAGCAGACCCCTTTCGAAGTTTGGTTTGAGTTTTTACGTGGAAGACTTGGAGTTTGCATCTACTAAGTCAACGAGGAGTGTTGAATTTTGACTTAGTATCTGCTGGAATTTGAATTTTGAAGTTAAATATTGCAGCTGGAGTCCTTAACAAAATCTGCAACATCCAAATGTTTTCTTGTTTTTTATCTGGTCAAGATTTGGTTATTTGGTTTCTATTTTATAGGGAGTAGTTGCTCATTATCTAGTAGTTTTATTTTTTGCTATTCTAATGTCATTTCAGTTACAAACTCATGTATAAATTCAGCACTCTTCATCAATAAAACGTGTGTTCCAGCAACCCAAAATATATATTCTGCATAAGTGTTTAAATCTTAGACCAACAATAACAAGTATAACTAAATACCTTTAGCTGGTAGTTAGCTGGTTTTGTGCAGAAAAGTAGTTCAAGTGGGGTTATGTTTTTTCGAATCAGGGTGGGTAATCTATTGGTAACAAAAACACAGGTGCGAAAGGCCTCATCCCAATATTTGAGAGGTAAAAGAGTCTTATGCTAAGAGGGTAAGTATTTGCTCAATGATATGTTTACGCCTATTTTGTTGATGAGTGTAGGGACATGAGGTTTTGTGGATAATGCCATTTGAGAGAAGATAATAGGTGGAGGTACAACACTCTCCACCCTAATCAGTTTGTAATATAGCTTTAATTTTGTATCCTAGTTGAAGTTCAACTTGAGACTTGAAGGGAAGAAAGGATTGAAATGCTTTAGACTTTTGTTTCAACATGTAAATCTATGTAAGCTAAAAGTAGACATCAACAAAGTGAATATGATACTGATATCCATTCAAAGAGGGTACTAAGCTGGGCCTCATAAATCAGAATGTATTTGTTCTAACGGTGTTGTATATGAAGAGGTTGAAGGAAAAAGTGGAAACTTATGAATTTTCTCATGCAACAAGCAAAACAAACAGAAGAAGACCTTTTCTGTTTTCTCAACAAATGAAGGTTACATTTGTTGAGTACAAGAGATAAGAATTGAGTAAATAGGTGACTTTGGTAAGCCGAAAACTATTTTCTGTTTTCTGTTGTCAAGAACAAAAAATAGGGTGTTTTCAGATAACATCTTTTAATTGTTTTTAGTTTTCACTTGTTTTTAGAGCTATTTTAAAAAAAAAATTATACAAACACGTATAATGATTAAAAATAAAGCTCTAGATATAAAAATTATTTTTAAAGCATATTTAAAAATATTAAAAATAAATTAGAAATATTTTATATTTCCAAATAGACTTTTGTTTTATAAATCATCATATAACAGTTTATAAAAACTATTCTTAAAAATTATATTTTTAGAACTATTTTAAAGAATAATTACCAAATAAGGCCTAAATATAGATAATATATATGCCAATATGTTATCAAAAAACAAATGGCCATCTTAATGCCAGGGTTTCCAACCCACCCTCCCTCTCCTTCAACGACAAGAAGTGGTAAACAAGAAAATAGTAAAGCACATTAATGGATTGTATTTGTTAATTTACACAAAAATAATAATAATAATAATAAAAGTATCTTAATTTTCAGATTAATTTCTTATTTAAATAAATTAAAGGTCGCATGCATCTTCCTCTCACTCACATTACTGTTTGACATTACTAATACTTCTCCCATTCTAACTTACAAACCAAATGCTCCACTTATCCTTCTTTGTGACTTGATTGTGAGTACTCCTTTTTAAACAAAAGAATTATGAAAATTTTTATTATTTATGTTCTTCTACTTTTTAGTGTTTAATACATGATAAAGATCCAACTTCTTTGTAGAATTTTCTACCAAATTTTTTAATAAAATTATTAAATCTCTCAAATTAATTAGGTATGCAGAAGATTGTCAATAAATGATATGTATAGTTTAAAGTCACATTGGAGCCATAAAAAATTATCCATAGCCTACCTCTATGCCACTGAAAAATTACTCTTTAGTTGTACTAAAAGTAAATACGATAAAATTATAATACAAATGAAATTCAAATGAATATTAATAAAATGCTAATGAAGTGTGAATAAAATAAATTATAAAATTTTATTTCACTCTTTAATAATATATGATATTTCTTCTAAATAATTAAATACAATAATTCTCCTATTTAATGAAATAAAAATATTAACACATTCATATTTTATAAAAAGTATAATAATAGTGAAAATAAAATACTAAAATATTAATGCATTTGTGTTTTATATTTAATATAATAATATTAAAGATAAAAGAAGTAAATATTTTAAAATTTTAAATTATTTAGTCATAATTTTAACTTCTTCCCAATATTTTGAATTATAATAGTTCATAAATTATATATTTATAATATAATATTAATGGTTGGATTACAATTTAACTATGGGTAAGAGATTAAAATTCTTTATAATAGTGATTCTAACAAGTGTTTCTAATTTAATACTTGAAATTTTTTATCCTTTGATCATATATTGGAGAAAACAAAAATGTTTTCTAGGATCATTATTATATGTACTCTAAGAGTATGTTTGACAATGATTTTCTAAAGTATTTTTATTCTAAAAAGTGTTTTTGAAAAATATTAGGCATTTCATAAAATTTAAAAAATATTTTTAAAATTTTAAAAAATCATTTGTAGTATTAAAAAATTACTTATAATATTTTCTAAAAAAACACGTTATAGGTGACTCTTTTAATTAGAAACACGTTTTGGAAAAATATTTCCACTAAAAACAATTTGAATAGATGCATTTCAAGTATTTGTTTGTAAGTAATTTTAAGAAATATTTTTATTTTTTTTAATATTTGAAAACAACTTTTTTAATAAAAAATTTCAAACATTAGAATTTTTTGTTTTTTCTAAAAAAAAAGAAAACCATCTTATATCAAACTATTCTAAATTATCCATAGTATAGAAAAATAAATATGGATTTTATTTCAAAATCAATTGATTAAGCCAAGCAAATGGCTTAGAGAGAGATCTTTTAGTTCATGGGCTGGAGATCACAAATTTGAAATTTCTCTTTTTTCCAGAAGCAGTTACACTCGCACCTAGGACATGGTTCAGAGTACAAATGTCTTTTATTTGAATGTGATCGCCCCATGCTAAATTGGGACCAAAGCAAGCACTCTAAGCATTTAGGAAAGCCATAAAACAGCATAAAGTAAGTCGTACAACTTCATATCAACACAAGTTAACTTTCATTAAAGAGTATTGCCTCCTCCAAATTCATCCAAAAAATCCTTCAGATTGTTGTTGGAAGATCCACCATCTTTCATAGTTTCCCTTGCCAAATCATTCCATTTCCCAGCATTCCTTCTCAATTCTTCCCCTCTTTCTCCACCTCCCATGACGACTTTCAAGCACCTCTTGATCTCCTCGCCTTCAACTATTTCGTCCTCATTCGTTGTCACCCGAACGCCTGTCTTCCACACATCTTCAATTAGCTTCCCGTTGGTCCCTTGATCTGTCTTTTGGGGAAATGCCACAACTGGAACCCCAGAAGCCAAGCACTCTAACTTTGAGTTCCACCCATAATGTGTAATGAAGCATCCCAACGATGGATGTGACAGAACATCCAACTGAGGACACCAAGCCACTATCATCCATTTCTCTTCCAACTGTTCTCTGCAACTCAGCTTCTCTTCTTCCACTTCTCCGTTTCCGGACGCTGATCTTATGACCCACAGGAAAGGCATGCTACTGTGTAGTAAAGCACGTGCAATCTCCTCCATTTGTTGCTTTGACACAACACAAAGTGTCCCTAACGATACATAAACGACTGATGACTTGGGTTTGGAGTTCAACCAATCGATGCAGTCACTTGGATCTTAGAAAATATCTACTCCAAAAGAAGTATCATATGGATCGTTGGCATCCAAGAAAGCAGATGGAACCAAATGTCCAATTCCAATTACTTTAACCTTGATGCGCCTCGGCTTCCAGTGCGTCGAAGGTGTTCACCAACACTTTGGGTTCGTCTCTTGCCTAAGTGCCTCAATTTCCTCTTGAAATTTTGAGAGCCATATGTTGAGATATTAGGAATGTTTAGATATTAGGAAAGTTAAGATATTAGGAATGTTGAGATATTAGGATATTAGTTGTTATTTCCTTATATCATTCCTTCCTTGTATCATTCTTTCCCATTCTTAGAATGGTGATTACCCTTTATATATACTTTGTACATGAACGAATGAAATAATCAATGAAAAACAACCATTCATCAATTTGAAGATGGTATACTAGAAGGAAATTCAGACTCTTGATTATGATTATCATATCTCTGAGGAGGATGAATCTCGACAATCTAAACTAGTGAACTAGGAAGTGAGTGAGTTGGATATGAGTGTTACAACTTTGGAACCAAGTAGTAATGACCACCCAGAAACTAAAGAAGAGATAGAAGAAGAAAGAAACAATACAATTGAATCATCACCACCATCTGAACAATTTGGGTCCGAAGATGTCTTCACTGAAATACCAAACCAATCGTCGTTTGTTGAGGGTGTTCTTAATTTGGAACCTGGTCCATTGATGAAACGGTTACCACACCGTCATAATAGGGGTATTTGATTACTACCAAAAAGTGCTATTTTGTAGACCTAATTATAATGGTTTTAAGCACCTTTGTGTAGTAATCATATTCATTTAACCCAATTAATTCATTAAGGTCCTTAGTAATTGGTTTTAACCATTTTGTGGCAAGTTTACATGTTTTTATCAGTTTATGAATCAATTCAAGCATGCCAAATGATGGAGGAGCTACTTGGACAAGTTAAAGCAAGGATTTTGGAAGTTTACAGGCTTGAATTTCAAGTGGAAGCACGAGCACAAGCAAAGAGAAGCGAAGAGGAGAACAGAGGACAGCAGCTGCAGTCTTCTTTCGCACTTTTGGGGCACTTCCCAAAGTCAATTTTCTACATACTATATACCATTTCAAAGCTCAGGAAGTCAAGAATCCAACACTTCAAACCGTGTACAATTTGGAGCTGAAATGAGGAAGATATGGCCTTCGGAAGACAACTGCATCAAACCTTGCGGGAATTTCGCAAGGTGAATTTCTCCTTGCGAAATTTCGCAAGGGGATTTTCCTCACGATGCGAAATTTTGCCATTTCGCAACATTGCGAAATTTTCGCAAGGAGAAATTCACATTGCGAAAATGCCAAATCTCCTCTGTTTCTCCACGCACGCACCACCGACTTCCCAGATATTTTTAGCTTGATATTTTCTCATGTAAATTCCTTTTGTAACCTTGTATTCAGCCATCATAAGGCTTTATCTTGTAATTTTGCTATATATAGAGGTGCACAACACCTCCAAACGAAATTGGATTGGAATATAGGATTGGGGGGATCGATCCTCTGTACATGAACTTAGTAATATATAAAGCTCTTTTTTCTCTCTTCTCCGGTTCTTCCCCATTTATATTTTCTTAGAAGCCAAACAGCCTCTGAGGACTTTTCCTCAGAGGATGGTTGGATAAAACCTTTAAGTTTCTCAAAGTATGGATGTTATGTGATGGCTTGGATGCAATCCCATGGAAATTTCTCGCACCCAGAAGGTAAGGTAGTCGTTTTTCATTAATGGTTCATTAATGCAAAGTTTGGTTTTTATTTCCTTTGGACAACTTCCAACGGCCAATACTTGATAAGCTTTTGGATTTCTATCCATTAGTTATCTCCTACGAGCTATTGGAAGGTGAGGTTTTCAATTCCAAGTTTTGCATTAATCCATTAAAACCAATTTCAATGGCCATTGAAAGGTGAGTTTATCACCTGGAATGACTTTGAGTTGCCAATATTTGGTAAGCTTTTGGCTTTAGACCATTAGTTATCTCTTACGAGCCATTCAAAGGAAGTCTAAGTGAATAACCATTGATGAAATTCACTACCATCTGTTTTGCCATTTTAAAGGATTAAAACTTGATTTGCTAAATCCATACCGGTTCGGGAAGCAAGCATCACCATAGTTGCAACCCCAACGCAAGGAGCCTATCCTGAGATTTCCAATTTGCATAAGAGCCAGAGCATAGTTATCCTATCTTTGAGAAACTTGTTTTTACACCCTTTCATTTTAGTCTTTAATGTTAGCTTAAGTTAGTTTAAATCTCTTTAAAATATTTTCATCTTCTTTTAAAGCTAACATCCATAAGAAAATCACATATTTTCCTAATTTGAATATCACTAGTGTTTGCGAAAACCCTTCCCAGTGAACGATCCTAGAACCACTATGCTATAGTAGCTTGGCTACTTTAGTAATAGTATTTAAGGTATAAGTTTTGTTGATACGCCTTTAAAGCTAAGCTACCATGAGTCGCATCAGTATTCCTAAACCCATATATGAACCTGAATTGTCTACCAAAATCAAATATCCCATGAGCAACTGTGTGTCTAACCATCGTTTGTCTGAATCAAATAAGTCATTTGTAAATCAATTATCTACTGTAGTTATTCCTAACAGTGTGCAGGAAGCCTTAGCTGATCCAAGGTGGAAAGCAGCCATGAATGAAGAGATGAAATCATTACAGAAGAATGAAACATGGGAACTCGTAGAATGTCCACAAGGAAAGAAGTCAGTTGGATGTCGTTGGATCTATAATGTGAAGTACAAGGCAGATGGTAGTATTGAACGATTTAAAGTAAGACTGGTAGCAAAAGGGTACACTCAAACTTATGGAATTGACTACATAGAGAGATTTGCACCTGTAGCTAAGATCAACACAGTTCGAGTATTACTGTCTTTAGTTGTAAACCTGGATTAGCCATTACAACCGTTCGATGTGAAAAATTCCTTTCTGCATGGCGAGTTATCTGAAGAAGTATATATGGATCTTCCACCAAGATGTATTGTGTTAGAAGGTGTGCAAATTGAAGAAGTCATTGTATGGGTTGAAGCAATCCCTGAGAGCATGGTTTGGAACGTTCACAAAGTCAATGAGAGCTTTTGGCTATCATCAAAGTAATTCAGATCACACTTTGTTCCTGAAAAAGCAACATGGTAAGATAACGACACTCATTGTATATGTGGATGACATGGTAGTTACAGGAAATGATCCTGAAGAAAGAAAAGTTGTGCAAAATTATCTATCTAAAGAATTCGAAATGAAAGATCTAAGTCCTCTGAAATACTTTCTTGGGATTGAAGTTTCTCGATCAAGTGAAGGAATTTTTCTGTCTCAAAGAAAGTATGCTTTAGATCTTTTATAGGAGACTGAAATATTGGGATGTTAACCTGTTGATACACCAATAGAAGAAGGTCTGAAATTGTGTGTTGAGACTAATCAAGTATTAACTGATAAGGGAATATACCAGAGACTTGTGGGGAGATTAATATGCCTAGCTCATACAAGACCAAATCTTGCTTATGCATTGAGTGTAGTAAGTCAATACATGCATAATCCTAGAGAGCAACATATGAATGCAGTCATGTGTATTTTGAGGTATTTGAAGAATTCTCCTGGGAAGGGAATTTTGTTCACTAAAAATGTTGATCATCAGAGTATAGGAGTATATATTGATGCTGATTGGGCCGATACAGTGGATGATAGGCGATCTACATATGGTTACTTTACCTTTGTAGGTGGTAATCTTGTGACATGGAAAAGTAAGAAGCAAAATGTCGTCGCTCGATCAAGTGCAGAAACGAAATTTAGGGATATGGCTTTAGGACTTTGCGAGGCATTATGACTAAGATTCCTCTTACAGGATTTAGGTTACCTATCTAGGCAACCAATCCGATTGTTTTGTGACAATAAAGCCGCATGTGATATTGCTCATAATCCAGTACAACATGATCGTACAAAGCATGTCAAGGTGGACTGATTCTTCATTAAGGAGAAGTTGGATGATAAGATTGTGGAATTGCCTAAGAGTCGATCAGAAGATCAATTGGCCAATATCCTCACCAAAGCTGCAGTCTCAAGTTGAGTGTTCTCAAAATTTTTAGACAAGTTGGGCATGTGTGACATCTATGCACCAACTTGAGGGGGAGTGTTGAGATATTAGGAATGTTTAGATATTAGGAAAGTTAAGATATTAGGAATGTTGAGATATTAGGATATTAGTTGTTATTTCCTTATATCATTCCTTCCTTGTATCATTCTTTCCCATTCTTAGAATGGTGATTACCCTCTATATATACTCTATACATGAACGAATGAAATAATCAATGAAAAACATGTGTGATATTTCACGAGTGTTGTGTGCTTCAACATGAGGGAATCCGGATAGCATTGCGCCGCCTTTCCGCTGGGGGAATCCGGATGGAGTTGATCCGGATAGCCATGTGCACTCCGTGTCATCCGGGAGAGGGGTCCCTACACCTTGCACACACAGACGATCCCCCTTGCGCAACATAGCTCAGTCCACCCGGAGAGGAATTCCGTGCGCCGACATTTTACATCCGGATATCTCATAGCCGATGGGAGAGGAGGACGTTTCAACTTCTCCGGTCAGACATATCTGGACCCTCTGGTAGCGCCTACTCGGTCAGACATGCATAGCTGCGGTGTTCTCCTGAAGCTTCCTGATATTTTCGACCGACATGTTGAGATATTTTGGGATATTTTGCTTTAGATATTTGTTGTCTAAATCCTCAAACTCTCCTTGTAATCCACCTATCATAGGATTCCTTACTCTTTAAGCAAGGAAAAGGGTGAATAAGCTTATATATATAGTTTGTAATTTTCTTTACAAAGATATCGATCAACCTATTATGTAATCGGCAGAAGAAAGAAATAGATTTTAGAGAGCACTTGCTCTGTTTTTTCCTGCAAATATTTGTTTTCTTGTTAGTTTTGTTTCTAGCCAAACAAGCTATGAGGAAGTTTCCTCAGGGAATGAGTGGCTAGACTTTTAGTTCCTTGGAGTTAAGGTAGCCGGGAAAGGTTCCAAGTGCATAAATTAGTAGCTTTGTGGTTTCAACCATTAATGAAGAGAAAGTGTGATCCTTTAATGATTTCTATGTTTTTAGTTAACTTAAAACACCTTCAAGTCACTTGAGCCAACACTTGGTAAGGCACGTGATCTCCGTCCATGGAGATGCACTTGTTTATCTCTTGTGAGCTTTTGGGAAGTGACTTGGAGGTAGGATTTTCTAGAATTGCCAACACTTGGTAAGCTTTTGGACTCCAAGGAGGCATCCATTAGTTATCTCTTGCGAGCTTGAGAAGGGAGGTCCAAAGTTAAAGATCACCTTGAATGGCAAATGCTAGGTGAGAGGCACGAGCCATTGCAAGTTGCATCAGTGAGAGGGAATTAGAGCTGAAATCCATTTAAAGGTTACCTCTGTACAGCACTGGTTAGAGAATTGACTATATGTTAATTATCTAATGCGAGGAAATGAACCAAATGACCAGAGCTCTGTTTTTGCATAAGGAACCTCCCCTGTGAACCTAAACCTCCAAGGAATGTTTTTCTTCGTAAGTAATTTCCATTACTTTCTTTTTGGTTAGTTTAAGACCAAACCCTTTTCACTCAAACCTCTTTATGTTTTCCTTTAAAGTTAACCTTGAAATGAAAAAGCACCAATTTAACTTTGAATTGGTATCAGTTGAGAGTTGAAAACCCTTCCCAGTGAACGATCCTAGAGCCACTATGCTATATTAGCTAAGCTATCCTAATGCATGGTGATATAGGTTATAAATTTTGTTGATCACTCACTCAGTCAAGGAACACTAGCTGAACATGAGTCAGCTGAGACACCAATTGGGAACGAATCAAATGGCGTCGTTGCCGGGGAAGGTGCCAACTTCATATTGATATTATTTCAGTGTACTTGTGGTTTTCATCACAAGTTTGGTGAATTTTCCTTCATTTTACTAACTCTTTTAGTTGTTTCTTTTACTTGTTTATATTTTAGCATAGTTTTTAATTTAGTTTTAGTTAATCGAACTCTTTTTGGTAGTTTTGTTTTTGTTTTCCTCTGCTTTTGTTTTTCTTTTCTTGTTACAGTCGATACTTAATTCATGCCTAATTGGTGTCTCAGCTGATTCATATACAGCTGGTGCTCCTTGATGGCGGGAGTAATCAACAAAATTTTTAACCTATAACACCATGAACTAGGGTAGCAAAGAAAAAGCTACTATAGCATAGTGGCTCTAGGATCGTTCACTGGGAAGGGTTTCCAAGCTGAAAATGATACCAATTCAAAGTGAATTGGTGCTGTTTCTTTTCAAGGTTAGTTTAAGAAGTAAAACAATAACTTTGGTTGAAAAAGATTTAGACTTAGACTAATGACACAGCAAGTGATGAAAATTACTTAAGAAGAAAAACATTCCTTGGAGATTCAGGTTTACAGGGGAGGTTCCTCATGCAATAGCATAGCTCCGGTCAGTTGGTTCAATTCTTCACATTAGAGAATTAACATAAAGTCAATTCTCTAACAGGTGCTGTACAAATGCATCCCTCAATTGGATTTCAGCTTTAATTCTCTCACTGAAGCAACTTGCAATGGTTCTAGCCTCTCACTTAGCCTTTACCATTCAAGGTGATCTTTAACCTTGGACTTCCCGTCAAAAGCTCGTAAGAGATAACTAATGGATGTCTCCTTGGAGTCCAAAAGCTTACCAAGTGTTGGCTATTCTAGAAAATCCTACCTTCAAGTCACCTCCCAGAGGCTCGCAAGGGGTAAACTAGTGAATCTCCATGGTTAGAGATCACTTGCCTTACCAAGTGTTGGCCCAGGTGACTCTAAGGCGTTTTAAGTTAACTAAAAACATAGAAACCATTCATGGGACACACTTTCTCTTCATTCATAGCTGAAACCACAAAGCTTCTGATTCTTGCACTTGGAACCTTTCCCGGCAACCTTCACTCCAAGGAACTAAAAGGTTTAGTTACTCATTCTCTGGGGAAAGCTCCTCAAAGAGTGCATAACTTAGTAAATGAAAAATACAATCAAAGTGAGAAGGTAAGGTAAGATAGAGCTCAAGCTCTGTATATTACTTTCTTTGAAACTTACAAAATGTTCAACACCCTCAGAACAGGCTCCTCGGGCTATATTTAAACCAAAAATTACATTAACAGCTATTACATGGATATTTAGCTAATTTCCTAACTTAAAAGCTAAGGAATCCTATAATTGGTGGGATACAAGGAGAATTTGGGGATTTAGACAACAAAAATCTGATGAAAAATATCACCAAGTGTCGGTTACAAATATCGGGAAGCACTAAGGACCATTTCGTAGGAGAAAAAGAGGTCTGCGAAATTTCGCAGACAAACAAGAAGGGCTGCGAAATTACTTCGCAACAAAAGGCTGATTCCGCAGCGCTGCGAAGTTGGCTTTCATCTTGTGGTGTTTGGCTTCCATCATGTCGTGAAACTTCAGGGGAAATCCATAGCACTGTGCAAAAAGGCTGCGAAATCATTCCGCAACAAAAGGGTGATTTCGCAGCACTTTTCTGAATCCTTCCTTCAGCTTGGAGCAGTTGTCTTCCAAAGGCTGTAACTTCCTCATTTCAGCTCCAAATCGAACACGGTTTGAAGTATTGGATTGTTGACTTCCTAAGATTTCAAATGACATATAGCATGCATAATTTGGACTTCAGGAAGTGCTCCAAAAGTGGCTGAAATGACTGTCATCAAGAATGCTTCATGACAGATTTCTCTTTGCTTCCCCTCCTTGCATTTCAACTTTGCTTATGGCAAAGGGCTTCAAAGCTTTGATTCTTCATGCCTTTGAGATTCCCATTGCTTTGCCAAGGATTCCAAATAACTCTCCTCAATCTCAATTTGCTTTGGTGATCAAAAAGCTATCAAAACACCAAAACTTAAGACAATTTGATTAGAATTGATTGAAAGGGGCCTTAACATGTTAATTGGGTTAAAAGGCAATAACTACTACTCAAAAGTGTTTAAAAGGATTAATTACAAGCTATCAAATAGCACTTTTTGAGTAGTAATCAATACTAGTTGTGTATGCCAAAGTGGATACGAGATTGTGGAGGAAGGCTTGTTAAACTTGAAACACCTCATAACAAGGAGTTGGAAGTAATCTTGAACATCATGGAAACTACACTGATTACTACCCAAAAGTGTCATTTTACACCTTTAAGTCATTATGTTTTAAGCACTTTTGTGTAGTAATTCTTCACCTTTATTCCAATTGGCATGTTAAGGACCTAGCAATGACTTCTAATCATATTTGTGGCTAGTTTTAGTGTTTTGACATCTTTTTGGATCATTAAGACAAGCCAACCAAAGAAGAAAAGCAAAGAGAAGCAAAGAAAATCAAAAGAGAAGCAAGGAGGAAATCTGAAGTGAGCAGCTGCAGTGTTCTTTGGCACTTTTGGAGCACTTCCCGAAGTCCATTTTTTACATGCTATATACCGTTTCGAAGCTTAAGAAGTCAAGAATCCAACGCTTCAAACCGTGCACGATTTGGAGCTAAAACGAGGAAGTTATGACTTTCGGAAGAGAACTGCTCCAGGTATGCGAAAATTTCGCATACCTTCTGAAGGGTATGCGAAATTCGCATACCTGTGCGAAATTCCTTTTGAGGTGTGCGAAATTCGCACACCCCCTCCCCTGTTTTGCCGACTCCACTTTAGATATTTTCTTAAGTTCTTTTGATGTAATTTCCTTTCTTCTCCTTGTAGCAAGCCAATGAAAAGCTTTGCTTTTGTAAAAACTATATAAGGGGTGGAAATCACCTCTTGAAAAAAAGAACACGAGTGTTGAGCTGAACACTTAGCAATATACAGAGCACTCTTATTTTCTATTTTCTCGTTACTATTTTCTCTTTCTTGGAAGCCAAACAACCTCTGAGGATGTTTTCTCAGAGGATGAGAGGCTAAACTCTTGGTTTCTTGGAGTGAAGGAAGCTAGGTGAAAAGTCCAGATGAAAAGTTGGAAAATGCTCGTGCATTAAATTCAGGTAGTTGAAGTTCATAAATGGCTTTTTAATCTAAAGTTTTGCTTTAAATCCCTTAGAATCACTTTGAATGGCCAATACATGGTAAGCTTCAGGTCTTTATGGATGCTTATTGCTAGATCCATATTAGTCCATTAGTTATCATGTACGAGCCATTGGAAAGTGGTTCAAGGTGAAGACCTATATAGTATCTAAAGCCATTAATGGACCTTGACTACCATTTCTATTGATTTTTATGGATTAAATCTTCATTGTCAAACCTACACCGGTTCGGGAAATAACTATAGGTTAAATCCCCAATGCGAGGAGAAAAATCCGGAATTTTCCACTTTGCATTTTAAACTTGATCCTAGCAATCCTTAGCTCCGAGAAACTTTCTTTCTTCCATTTTTAATTAGTTTATGTTAATTTAGTTTCAAATACTTTCAAAACAAATTTTATTTTCTTTTTAAGCTTTAAGTTTTTGATAAAGGAAATCATTAAATTTAATTTCTAATCATGAGTATATCACTGGTAGAATGAAAACCCATCCCAGAGTTCGACCCTAGAGCCACTATACTATAGTAGCTTTGCTACACTAGTATGAGGTCATAGGTTTTATAAATGTTTTTTATTAAATGACCCGACTGGGAATCCATGTGTGAATCAAAATGGCGCCGTTGCCGGGGATGGTGCCATAATACAGTGATACAACCTTTTAGAGGCTACTTGTGATTTTCATCACAAGTTTGGTGAATTCCTTTTTCACTAACTTCATTTTTTTTTTCTTCTTTTAATTTTAGAATTTTTTTTTTGTTTTCTTTCTAACCTTAACTTTCTTCTAGTTTTCTTTTGTTTTAGTTGTTTTTGTTTTGTTTTCAGACAAGTAGAGATTTGTGCATGCCCTATTGGATTCGGGACCAAGAGGGAAGATTAGTAAGGATTGAGAATCCTCAAGACACAGAGTTGAATATCTGTGTAAACATCATGGACCCTCCACAAGAGGATCAGAATTCTCAACAAGGTCAAGGGGGGGGGGGGGGGGGGGGGTAATCCAAATGCATATCTATCCATGAGGGATAGGATGCACCCACCAAGGATGAGTGCACCCTCATGCATAATACCTCCTCTTGAGCAGCTGATTATAAGGCCCCATATTGTGCCCCTTCTACCAAATTTCCATGGAATGGAGAGTGAGAATCCATATGCCCACATCAAGGAGTTTGAGGAGGTGTGCAATACCTTTAAAGAGGGAGGAGCTTCAATAGACTTGATGAGACTCAAGCTATTCCCTTTCACTTTGAAGGACAAGGCAAAAATATGGCTTAACTCTTTAAGGCCAAGGAGCATAAGGAATTGGGTTGATCTTCAGGCCGAGTTTTTGAAGAAATTTTTCCCCACCCATAGAACCAATGGGTTGAAGAGGCAAATCTCAAACTTTTCTGCTAAAGAAAATAGAAATTCCATGAATGTTGGGAAAGGTATATGGAGGCTATCAATGCTTGTCCTCATCATGGCTTTGATACATGGCTCTTGGTGAGCTATTTCTATGATGGAATGTTTCCTCCATGAAGCAAATTCTTGAAACCATGTGTGGGGGAGATTTTATGAGTAAGAATCCGGAAGAAGCCATGGATTTTTTAAGTTATGTATCTGAGGTAACAAGAGGATGGGATGAGCCCAACTCAAAGGAATTGGGAAGGATGAAAGCTCCTATCAATCCAAAGGGTGGATTGTACATGTTAAGTGAAGAAATGGACATGAAAGCTAAAGTGGCAACAATAGCAAGGAGGTTGGAAGAACTTGAGTTGAAAAAGATGCATGAAGTTCAAGCCATTTCCGAGACTCAAGCCCATGCCATGCCATGCACCATTTGCCAATCATGTGATCATGTGGTAGATGAGTGTCCAACCATGCCAGCTGTGAGGGAGATGTTAGGTGATCAAGCCAATGTTGTGGGGCAATTTAGGCCTAACAACAATGCACCTTATGGAAACACCTATAATTCAAGCTGGAGAAACCATCCAAATTTTTCTTGGAGACAAGACCACCTCCATACCAACCACAAGCCCAAATTCAAGCACCTCAACAAACCTCTTCAGTGGAGCAAGCCATGGCAAACCTAAGCAAAGTCATGAGTGACTTTGTGGCTGAACAAAGGACAATCAACTCCCAATTGCATCAAAAGATTGAGAATGTTGAGAGTTCTCTAAATAAGAGAATGGATGGGATGCAAAATGATCTATATCAGAAGATAGATAACATTCAATACTCCATCTCTAGGCTTACCAACCTCAACACAGTGAATGAGAAAGGAAAGTTCCCCTCTCAACCAAGCCAAAATCCAAAGGGTGTTCATGAAGTTGAAACCCAAGAGGGGGATTCTTCAAAGTTGAGGGAGGTCAAAGCCGTGATCACATTGAGGAGTGGAAAGGAGGTTGATCAACCTTTGCCTAAGGTGAGGCAAGATGAAGAACCTTTGTCAAAGAAGACCTTGGTTAAAGAGAGCAATAACCAAGAAGAGAAGAGTGGGAAGAAAAGTGCATCCAAATCAAGCATTGAAGAAGAGCCGAGGATAGTGATTAAAGAAGATATGATGAAGAAACATATGCCTCCCCCTTTTCCTCAAGCTTTACATGGAAAGAAGGAAATCAAGAATTCACCAGAAATTCTTGAAGTCTTGAGACAAGTGAAGGTGAATATACCCTTACTTGATATGATCAAGCAAGTCCCCACATATGCAAAGTTTCTGAAGGATTTGTGCACGGTCAAGAGAGGGCTACATGTGACAAAGAATGCATTTCTCACTGAGCAAGTAAGTGCTATCATTCAGAGTAAATCTCCAGTCAAGTATAAAGATCCGGGTTGCCCCACCATTGCAGTCAACATTGGAGGAACACTGGTAGAGAAAGCTTTACTAGACTTGGGGGCGAGTGTGAATTTGCTCCCATACTCTGTGTACAAGCAACTGGGACTTGAGGATTGAAGCCCACAGCCATCACTCTCTCCTTAGCTGATAGATCTGTCAAAATCCCAAGGGGAGTGATAGAGGATGTTCTAGTGCAAGTGGACAAATTCTACTATCCCGTGGATTTTGTTGTGCTTGATACCGATCCCACTGTTATGGAAGCCAATTATGTGCCAATCATCCTTGGGAGACCTTTCCTGGCTACCTCCAATGCCGTCATCAATTGTAGAAATGGGGTGATGCAACTCACATTTGGAAACATGACCGTGGAATTAAACATATTCCATCTTTGCAAGAGGCATCTTCACCCAGAAGAGGATGAAGGATTGGAGGAGGTGTGCCTGATCAACACCTTGGTTGAAGAGCATTGTGACAAGAGCTTAGAAGAGAGCTTGAATGAAAGCCTTGAAGTTCTCGAAGAAGGGTTACCTGAACCCTTTGATGTGCTAGCTATCATGTCTCCATGGAGGAGACGGGAAAAGATCTTACTACTGTTCAATAGGGAGGAAATCACAGGAAAGAGAAAGGGGAAAAGTACAGAGAAAGATGACTACATAAATGAAGAACCACAAAGGATAGTCATCAAGGAAGAAATGATGAAGAATTACATCCCTCCACCTTTCCCCAAGCTTTGTATGGCAAAATCATACAAACCAAGTCTCAAAAGAGGGATGCAAACTTCATATGGGATCCGGGCAAGCTAAATCAGGGTCAAATTTCATGGGTGAACTTAGTCTCTCCAAAGACTAAAATGTTCATCCTCTTTTTGTTTTCTTTTAAGTTGATTTTAGTTTAACTTAGTGTTTTCTTGTATTTATGCATGTTTTGATTTCTATTTTTGATGTTAAATTCATTCTAATATGGTTTGAATTGTGTTTTTTGTGTTAACATGTAGGTAGGAAGGCTTGAAGAATGGAGTCTTGGTGGAAACAGAGGAAAACAGTGGAGGAAAAATCAAGTTCAGCAAATTTCGCACACCCCCTTTTGAGGTATGCGAATTTCGCATACCTCCCCTACCCGGTGCGAATTCATTTTTGCTCCACTTTTCAAAATTGCATACTCTCTGTCCCCCTGTGCGAATTTCACAGGTATGCGAACCTGATGCGAACCCGGTGCGAATTTGTTTTTGCGCCAATTTTCAAAAACACACTCTCTGTCTTGGAGAATTACAGGTATGCGAAATTTTCGCACACCATTTTAAGGTATGCGAAACTCATTTTTCTCTTTAAAAGCTTTCATTCTCCATTCAAAACTTCAAGCTCCTTCTTCAATTCTCTCAAAACCTCTCTTCCGATCACCCATTCCCATCCATAAAACCCCTTTTCTTCATCAATCATCATCATCAACACCACCATAGCAGCCCATCTCCAATATTCCACTCCATTCCCGCGGCAATCACTATTCATCATCTTCCAAATTCGGCAATTCCATCCTCCTCCACCATCAAAATCCTTCCAATTCATCACCCAACACTCTAAAAACTTCCATAATCCCATCCAAACCTTGTTCATGCTAATCCAAAGCCCAAACCATAAGCATCCAAGCCTTAATTTCTTCAAAAGAAATTCATTGCCGCCGGCCATGGGAGCTCCAATTCTCCAATTTTCCACTTAAATAGCTCCAAATTCCAAGCCCATTCACCATGACAAATCCTTTCCTTACCTAAGCCACCAATTCCCATCCTCAAAAGCCCCAAATTCTCACCATTTCAAAAGAGCCATAATTCCTTAGCCGCGTGGGTGAATAGTGCCCTGTGCGAAATTCGCATACCCCCTCTTGAGGTATGCGAAATTCGCACACCCCCTCTTGAGGTATGCGAAATTCGCATACCCCCTCTTGAGGTATGCGAAATTCGCACACCCCTGTGCGAAAATTCTAGCTTCTCCACCCTTACCTGCCATAAACCCAAGCTTCTGAGCCTCCTTTCATCATTTCATCATGCCCAAGACCCGAGGAGGATCTACTTCAGCTTCCCAGAGCAGTCAGAGAGCCGCCCCTGTGCGGGCCCCACTTGATGCGCCCTCACTTTTACTTGATTCGGCACCTCAGAGCAGATATTATACGAGGAGAGCATCCGCCACGTCTGTGGCCCCTACACAAATTCCACCTCGAAGTCCTCCTTTAAAGAAAGCGAAGACTACAAAGCGAGGAGAGTCATCCAGAGCACCTCAGCCTTCTTCTCCCAGGCGCCCTAAACCCAGCTCGCCCATTGAGGGCAACTCCGATTGCCGATCGAGAGACTTTCATGGCGAGACCTATTTCGATCATTCTCTGATGCGACAGCGGCATGAGTTACGAGATTCATATCATCTACTTAAGAGGTACCATCTTGTACCCTTTATGACTTTGCCCCAGTTCTTCTATCCTCGAGTAGCTCTAGACTTTTACCAGTCTATGACTACTCGTGGCGTCCCGATACCAGCCTCGATCCTTTTTACCATTGATGGACGCCAGGCTATTTTGGGGGCTAGACAGATTGCCGATGCTTTCCATATCCCTTATGCACCGGCACATCCCGCTGCATTTAGACGCTGGGCCCCACTTTCTGAGTGGGACATGGTTCGTAGCCTATCTCGAGGGACATCTTCCCAGAGGACCATTTTCAGGAGAGAGCTCCCACCAGAGATGCTCTTAGTCGATGTGGTGCTTCGCGCCAATCTTTTTCCTCTCCAGCATACAGTGCAGAGGCGAGGGGCCATTTTGGAGGCATTATTTCGTATCTATGAGGGCTACTACTTTGCCCCTCATCATTTGATTATGGCCGCTCTCCTCCATTTTGAGGAGAAGGTACATAAACGACATCTTGCGAGGGCAGACTCCATTCCTTTACTTTTCCCTCGGCTGCTATGCCATGTTTTGGCGCATATGGGTTTTCCTGCAGACCCTCATTCTGAGCCTCGCCGCCATTGTCGAGAGACCTTCTCTCTTGACCAATGGACTCAGATATGGCTCCATCGCCAGTTGCCAGAACTTCCCGAGCCAAGGGAAGTCCTTCCTGCTCCATCCACTTCAGAGCCTCCACAGCCAGTACCAGAGGCCGCATCATCTGATGCCCCACCTGCTGTTCCTCCTATATCAGAGCCGCCCATTACTATCCCTGGTGCCGAGTATCGTGCTTTGCTCGCTTCTTTCCAGACTTTGACCACTACTCAGACAGCCATTATGGAGCGCATGGACCACTTCCAGCTTCAGCAGGACCAGCAGACTCTCATTCTCCGGGAGATTCAGCAGCATCTCGGTCTTTTATCATCAGTTCCACCTGTAGAGGTTCCTTCCACAGTTGCAGCGGAGGACCCCTCCTATCCACCAGAGGAGCCTACCACTTGATCATACGATCACTCCTCTCCTTTTTTGTATCTATATGCTACGTGTTTAGATGTCTTATATATTTTGGACCACTGTTATACTGGGATTGGATGTACTCCATGTTTATTTTGTATATTGTACTCTCTCAGTTTATATAGACATCTTCTCTTTTTGTGTATGTTAGCTTCGATTTTATTTCCTCTATTCAGTACACTTATGATTTTCCTTTTCTTATGAAGCATGTGGTTTCTCCTGTTCATTCAGAGTCCCTTACTATCAGGAGGTATCACTTCCTCCCTTATTTTATCTTTTCTTTTGGAACATTGGGGACAATGTTCGTCCTAGTTGGGGGGAGAATTGAGGAAGTAAGTTGTTGAATTGTTGGTTAAATTATTTTGCTAACAAATTTTTTTGCAAACTCTCTTTGTTTTCTCAAAGATAAATTCTCAAAAGTAAATGGGAGAAATTAAATTCTTATCTTATTGCCATAGTCTTAGAGTTTGTATTATGCTTACTAAAGTTGATAAATTGTTGAAACTTCTATTGAATTCAAGCTTAGTTCTTCCACTTTAAGCCATCCACACACTAAACACAATAGGTTCCGATTATAAGATGAAGAACTATTTCCCTCTTGACTTAGAAAAATTTTAGACTTGGTACCTTTGACCTCAATTAATAGTGTTGGGACACCTTGTAAAAGGCCAATGAGCCCTTGAAAAAGAAAGAAAGAAAAATGTTTGCTTGCCTTGAAACCCGAGCAAGGTCTGAGGGGTATATGGTGAAAATCTTTGAAACCTGGTGCCCTAAGCCTTAATTGGTTGGGAGTCACCGACCTCAATGCTCGTTACATGGGTGAATAGGTGGAGTTTAACATACTGTAGGTGCTTGGGTATTTAAAAATTCATTCTCAAAAGTCCGGGGTGAAATCCGAGGAGTTAGTGGTTGAAAAATCCTTAAAGCTTGATGCCCTAAACCTTGATTGGTTGGGAGTCATCGATGGACCCCCGTTACATGGACAATTTAGAAAAGAATGCCTTTAAGCTTTGCACTCCTACAAGAAAAAAAATGTGAAAGAAAAGAGGTGCGTTCTTAGCCTATTGGAGGTTGATTAGTTTGCTAAGCTTTGAAAAGAACTAGGTTGAGGGGAGAGATTAGTTTGACATACTATATTCGGAAACTAATAAATAACACATAGATTTTTGTGGAAGATTAAGTATTGATCCTTTGGGAGTGGAAATTATTTTGATACTCAAATTTGCATAATGCCCACTCTTTGCAAGTTGTGATTGGTAAGTTATTTGATAACTCTTGTTGATGATTGAGTTTTATATCTTTGACTTGCCATGTGAGAGTTTGATCCAATCATGCCACTTGATTATTTTTTGGAGTGATCAGCATGATTTTGTGAATTATTATTATCTATTTTTCTTTCTTTTTCTCTCCTTCATTGCTCAGGGATGAGCAATGTGTCAGTTGGGGGGAGTGATTACTACCCAAAAGTGCCATTTTACACCTTTAAGTCATTATGTTTTAAGCACTTTTGTGTAGTAATTCTTCACCTTTATTCCAATTGGCATGTTAAGGACCTAGCAATGACTTCTAATCATATTTGTGGCTAGTTTTAGTATTTTGACATCTTTTTGGATCATTAAGACAAGCCAACCAAAGAAGAAAAGCAAAGAGAAGCAAAGAAAATCAAAAGAGAAGCAAGGAGGAAATCTGAAGTGAGCAGCTGCAGTGTTCTTTGGCACTTTTGGAGCACTTCCCGAAGTCCATTTTTTACATGCTATATACCGTTTCGAAGCTCAAGAAGTCAAGAATCCAACGCTTCAAACCGTACACGATTTGGAGCTGAAACGAGGAAGTTATGACTTTCGGAAGAGAACTGCTCCAGGTATGCGAAAATTTCGCATACCTTCTGAAGGGTATGCGAAATTCGCATACCTGTGCGAAATTCCTTTTGAGGTGTGCGAAATTCGCACACCCCCTCCCCTGTTTTGCCGACTCCACTTTAGATATTTTCTTAAGTTCTTTTGATGTAATTTCCTTTCTTCTCCTTGTAGCAAGCCAATGAAAAGCTTTGCTTTTGTAAAAACTATATAAGGGGTGGAAATCACCTCTTGAAAAAAAGAACACGAGTGTTGAGCTGAACACTTAGCAATATACAGAGCACTCTTATTTTATATTTTCTCGTTACTATTTTCTCTTTCTTGGAAGCCAAACAACCTCTGAGGATGTTTTCTCAGAGGATGAGAGGCTAAACTCTTGGTTTCTTGGAGTGAAGGAAGCTAGGTGAAAAGTCCAGATGAAAAGTTGGAAAATGCTCGTGCATTAAATTCAGGTAGTTGAAGTTCATAAATGGCTTTTTAATCTAAAGTTTTGCTTTAAATCCCTTAGAATCACTTTGAATGGCCAATACATGGTAAGCTTAGGTCTTTATGGATGCTTATTGCTAGATCCATATTAGTCCATTAGTTATCATGTACGAGCCATTGGAAAGTGGTTCAAGGTGAAGACCTATATAGTATCTAAAGCCATTAATGGACCTTGACTACCATTTCTATTGATTTTTATGGATTAAATCTTCATTGTCAAACCTACACCGGTTCGGGAAATAACTATAGGTTAAATCCCCAATGCGAGGAGAAAAATCCGGAATTTTCCACTTTGCATTTTAAACTTGATCCTAGCAATCCTTAGCTCCGAGAAACTTTCTTTCTTCCATTTTTAATTAGTTTATGTTAATTTAGTTTCAAATACTTTCAAAACAAATTTTATTTTCTTTTTAAGCTTTAAGTTTTTGATAAAGGAAATCATTAAATTTAATTTCTAATCATGAGTATATCACTGGTAGAATGAAAACCCATCCCAGAGTTCGACCCTAGAGCCACTATACTATAGTAGCTTTGCTACACTAGTATGAGGTCATAGGTTTTATAAATGTTTTTGATTAAATGACCCGACTGGGAATCCATGTGCGAATCATACACCTGAGGATCAGCATAGTCACCATGATCATCAGGACAATCCCAATGAATTCAGATCAATGAGGGACCGTATGCATCCACCTCGTATGAGTGCACCATCATGTATAGTGCCCCTTACAGAGTAGCTAGTGATCAAACCTCATATTGTGCCACTTCTGCCAACTTTCCATGGAATGGAAAGTGAGAATCCCTATGCCCATATCAAGGAATTTGAAGATGTTTGTAATACATTCCGAGAGGGAGGAGCTTCTATCGACCTGATGAGGCTTAAACTATTTCCTTTTACTTTAAAGGATAAGGCCAAGATTTGACTTAATTCTTTAAGGCTAAGGAGTATCCACACTTGGACTGATTTACAAGCTGAATTCCTCAAGAAGTTTTTTCCTACTCACAGAACAAATAGCTTGAAAAGGAAAATTTCAAACTTCTCAGCTAAAGAGAATGAGAAATTCTATGAGTGTTGGGAAAGATACATGGAAGCCATTAATGCTTGTCTTCACCATGGCTTTGATACATGGCTGTTGGTGAGTTATTTTTATGATGAGATGTCTTCCTCAATGAAGCAACTCCTTGAAACAATGTGTGGAGGGGATTTCATGAGTAAGAATCCTGAGGAAGCTATGGATTTCTTGAGTTATGTAGCTGAAGTCTCAAGGGGATGGGATGAACCGAATAGAGGAGAAGTGGGAAAGATGAAGTCTCAACCAAATGCTCTTCATGCTAAGGGTGGGATGTACACCTTGAATGAGGATGTTGATATGAAAGCAAAATTTGTAGATATGACAAGAAGAGTGGAGGAGCTAGAACTGAAAAAGATGAATGAAGTGCAAGCTGTTGCTGAAACACCAGTGCAAGTAAAGCCATGTTCTATTTGTCAATCTTATGAACACTTGGTGGAGGAGTACCCTACAATTCCAGTTGCTAGAGAAATGTTTGGAGAACAAGCAAATGTCATTGGACAATTCAAGCCCAATAGCAATGCTTCATATGGCAATACTTACAACTCAAGTTGGAGGAATCATCCAAATTTTTCATGGAAGCCAAGAGCACCTCAGTACCAACAGCCGGCTCAACCATCTCAACCATCCTAACCTGGTTCAAGTCTGGAACAAGTAATAGTGAATCTCAGCATGGTTGTGGGAGATTTTGTTGGAGAACAAAAATCCATCAATTCTCAACTTAGTCAAAGAATTGATAGTGTAGAGAATACTTTGAATAAAAGGATTGATGGGCTGCAAAATGACTTATCTCAGAAGATAGACAATCTCCAATACTCAATCTCAAGGCTCACTAATTTGAACACAGTGCAGGAGAAGGGTAGATTTCCTTCTCAACCTCACCAAAACCCCACATGAGGGAGAATCTTCACAGGTGAGAGATGTTAAAGCCTTGATCACTCTAAAGAGTGGTAAAAAGGTTGAGTCACCAACACCCAAGCCATATGCGGAAGAAAAGGAAGAAGAAGAGACAAAGAAGAGGGAGGAAATGAAAGGAAAGAAGAAAGATAACAGTGAAGAGAAGGAGAACCGTGATTCAACAGTGAATGCAAATCCGGAGAAAGAACTTATTAAGGAAGAATTGATGAAGAAACGCACATCTCCGCCTTTTCCTCAAGTTTTGCATGGGAAAAAGGGGATAAAAAATGCATCAGAAATTCTTGAAGTATTGAGCCAAGTGAAGGTCAACATTCCATTACTGGACATGATTAAGCAAGTTCCATCATATGCAAAGTTCCTAAAGGACCTGTGTACTATCAAAAGAGGGTTGAATGTGAACAAGAAAGCCTTCTTGACTGAACAAGTAAGTGCCGTTATACAATGCAAATCTCCTTTGAAGTACAAAGATCCGGGATGTCCTACCATTTCAGTCATGATTAGAGGAAAGGTAGTGGAAAAAGCTTTATTGGATTTGGGAGCAAGTGTGAATTTGCTACCACACTCTGTTTATAAGCAATTGGGACTTGGTGAGTTAAAGCCAACATCAATCACTCTATCTTTAGCTGATAGATCAGTGAAAATTCCAAGGGGGATAATTGAAGATGTTTTAGTTCAAGTTGATAATTTCTACTATCCAGTAGATTTTGTTGTTCTTGATACTAATCCTTTAGTTAAGGAAGCTAATTATGTTCCTATCATCCTTGGAAGACCATTTCTTGCTACTTCAAATGCAATCATAAATTGTAGGAATGGACTTATGCAACTCACTTTTGGCAATATGACACTTGAGCTTAATATCTTTCATATGTCAAAGAAGCTGATTACTCCGGAAGAAGAAGAAGGTCCAGAAGAGGTATGCATTATTGACACTCTAGTGGAGGAGCATTGTGATCAGAATATACAAGACGAGTTGAATGAAAGTATTGAGGATCTTGAAGAAGGGTTGTCTGAACCCACTGATGTCCTTGCTACTCTACAAGGCTGGAGGAGGAAAGAAGAGATCCTACCTTTATTCAATAAGGAGGAAGGACAAGACGATGTAACAGAAGAATTCCCGAAGCTCAACTTGAAACCTCTGCCCATGGAGTTAAAATATACATACCTGGAAGAAAATAACCAATGTCCTGTTGTTATATCTTCATCTCTTACCAGTCATCAGGAGATTTCTCTACTGGAAGTTCTTAAGAGGTGCAAGAAAGCAATAGGATGGCAAATATCTGACTTGAAAGGAATCAATCCTTTGGTTTGTACACATCACATATATATGGAGGAAGAAGCTAAACCAATTCGTCAACCTCAAAGAAGATTGAATCCTCATTTACAAGAAGTGGTGCGAACTGAGGTACTGAAGCTACTCCAAGCGAGTATTATTTATCCCATATCTGACAGCCCTTGGGTGAGTCCTACTCAAGTGGTACCAAAGAAGTCAAGGATTACTGTGGTTCAGAATGAAAAAGGAGAAGAAATTGCTACACGCCTCACTTCAGGCTGGAGGGTGTGTATTGACTACATGAAATTGAATGCTGTTACAAGGAAATATCATTTTCCACTCCCATTTATTGATCAGGTGCTGGAGAGAGTCTCTGGCCATCCTTTCTATTGTTTCTTGGACGGGTACTCAGGGTATTTCCAAATTGAAATTGATGTTGAAGATCAGGAGAAGACCACTTTCACATGTCCGTTTGGAACATACACCTACAGAAGAATGTCGTTTGGTTTATGCAATGCACCTGCAACATTCCAAAGATGTATGCTTAGTATCTTTAGTGATATGGTGGAGTGAATTATGGAGGTTTTCATGGATGATATCACCGTATATGGAGGTACATTTGAAGAATGCTTAGTAAATTTGGAAGCGGTTCTTAAAAGATGCATTGAAAAAGACTTGGTGATCAACTGGGAGAAATGCCATTTTATGGTACATCAAGGAATTGTCCTTGGTCATATTATCTCCGAGAAAGGCATTGAAGTTGATAAAGCAAAAGTGGAACTTATTGCCAAATTGCCATCCCCAACCACTGTCAAAGGAGTAAGACAATTCCTTGGCTATGCAGGGTTCTACAGGAGGTTTATACAAGACTTCTCTAAGTTGTCAAGGCCTCTTTGTGAACTTTTAGCTAAGGATGCTAAGTTTGTTTGGGATGAAAGATGTCAAAAGAGTTTTGATCAACTGAAGCAATTTTTGACAACCGCTCCAATAGTAAGGGCTCCTAACTGGAAATTACCTTTTGAAGTAATGTGTGATGCTAGTGACTTTGCTATAGGAGCTGTACTTGGCCAAAGAGAAGATGGGAAGCCCTATGTGATCTACTATGCAAGCAAAACATTGAACGAGACTCAAAGAAACTACACAACTACAGAGAAAGAATTGTTAGCTGTGGTGTTTGCCTTAGACAAGTTTCGTGCTTATTTGGTAGGGTCTTTCATCATTGTTTTCACTGACCATTCAGCCTTGAAGTATTTATTGATGAAGCAAGATGCAAAAGCAAGGTTGATTAGATGGATTCTTTTGTTACAAGAGTTTGATCTCCAAATCAGAGACAAGAAAGGGGTGGAGAACGTGGTAGCTGACCACCTTTCAACGTTGGCTATAGCACATAATTCCCATGTATTACCTATTAATGATGACTTTCCTGAGGAATCACTTATGTTGCTAAAGAAAGCTTCTTGGTATGCTCATATTGCTAACTATTTGGTTACTGGTGAAGTTCCAAGTGAGTGGAAAGCGCAAGACAGGAAGCACTTCTTTGCAAAGATTCATGCTTATTATTGGGAAGAACCCTTCCTTTTCAAGTATTGTGCAGATCAGATCATAAGGAAGTGTGTCCCTGAAGAAGAGCAACAAGGGATCCTCAGCCACTACCATGAGAATGCCTGTGGAGGCCACTTTGCCTCTCAGAAAACAACCATGAAGGTTTTGCAATCAGGGTTTACTCGGCCATCGCTTTTCAAAGATTCCCACATCATGTGTAGGAGTTGTGATAGATGCCAAAGACTCGGGAAGCTTACAAAAAGAAACCAAATGCCCATGAACCCCATCCTTATAGTTGATCTTTTTTATGTTTGGGGTATTGACTTCATGGGACCTTTCCCAATGTCTTTTGGAAACTCTTATATATTGGTGGGGGTGGACTATGTTTCCAAATGGGTGGAAGCAATTCCCTATAAACAGAATGATCACAAGGTGGTTCTCAAATTCCTTAAGGAGAACATCTTCTCAAGATTTGGGGTGCCCAAGGCCATAATCAGTGATGGAGGTACTCATTTTTGCAACAAACCTTTTGAAGCCCTATTAGCCAAGTATGGAGTGAAGCATAAGGTAGCTACACCTTATCATCCTCAAACTTCCGGACAAGTGGAATTAGCAAACAGGGAAATAAAAAACATACTGATGAAAGTGGTGAGTACAAGTAGAAAAGATTGGTCTATTAAGCTGCATGATTCATTATGGGCATATAGAACAGCTTATAAGACTATTCTTGGCATGTCCCCCTATCGTCTCGTCTATGGCAAAGCATGCCATCTCCTTGTGGAAGTTGAATATAAGGCTTGGTGGGCAATCAAGAGATTGAATATGGACTTGATCAGAGCTGGGGCAAAGAGATGTTTAGACCTTAATGAGATGGAGGAATTAAGAAATGATGCTTACATCAATTCCAAAGTTGCAAAACAGAGGATGAAGAAGTGGCATGATCAACTAATCTCCAACAAAGAATTGCAGAAAGGACAAAGAGTCTTACTCTACGACTCAAGGCTCCATATTTTTCCATGGAAGCTCAAGTCAAGGTGGATAGGTCCTTTCATTATTCACCAAGTACATCTCAATGGAGTAGTGGAATTACTAAATTTCAATGGCATAGACACCTTCAAAGTCAATGGTCATCGCCTCAAGCCATTCATTGAACCGTTCAAGCCAGAAAAGGAGGAAATCAACCTCCTTGAGCCACAAAAATCCTGATCAGAGAAGGATTAAATGGACTTGGTTTCACCAAAGTCCATAATTTTGTTAAATATGTTAATTTTTAAGTTTTGTAAATTATTTGATTGTAATTTTGGTTTTGAAATTATGTAAATTTTAACTAACTTAATCTTTTTGAATGATTAAAATCAGCAGGAGCAGATTTTTGCCACCCAAGCCCAGCACACTGCCATCCTGAGGCAGATTCAGCATCATCTTGGCAGTATATCAGCTCCTGAGCATGCCATTCCCACCTCATACGAAGCCTCCTACAGGAGAGACAGCTGAGCCATTATTTCCACAACATCACTTCATGTCTCTAAGGAGGTACCACTTCCTCCCTATTTTTCAATCGCTTTTATCACATTGAGGACAATGTTCAGTTTGATTGGGGGGAGAGTTGAGGAAGGAAGTTTTTATTATTAATGCTAAATTATTTTGGTAATTTAGTTGCTTTTTGCTTAATTTTGGTTTTTGCTTAATTTTTAAGTTTTTATTCTACTCTCCATGGTTATTAAGGAAAAATTTTCAAAATGAAATGAGAGAAATTGAATTTTTGTCTTTTTACTTGACTTAGAGTTTGTATTATGCTTACTAAAGTTGATGAATTGTTGAAACTTCTATTGAATTCAACCTTAGTTCTTCCACTTTAAGCTATTCACACACTATGCACAATAGATTCTGATTATAAGATGAAGAACTATTTCCCTCTTGACTTAGGAAAATTTTAGACTTGGTACCTTTGACTTCATTTTAATAGTGTTGGGACAACTTGTAAAAGGCCAATGAGTCTTTGGGAAAAAAAAAAAAAGAAAAAAGTTTACTTGCCTTGAAACCCGAGCAAGGTTCGAGGGGTATATGGTGAAAATCTTTAAAACCTGGTGCCCTAAGCCTTAATTGGTTGGGAGTCACCGACCTCAATGCTCGTTACAAGGGTGGATAGGTGGAGTTTAACATACTGTAGGTGCTTGGGTATTAAATTTCATTCTCAAAAGTCCGGGGTAAAATCCGAGGAGTTAGTGGTTGAAAAATCCTTAAAGCTTGATGCCCTAAACCTTAATTGGTTGGGAGTCATCGATGGACCCCCGTTACATGGACAAGTTAGAAAATATATATATATATACCTTTAAGCCTTGTACTCCTACAATGAAAAAAAATTGTAAAAAAAAAAGGTGCGTTATTAGCCTATTGGAGGTTGATCAGCTTGCTAAGCTTTGAAAAAGAGCTAGGTTGGGGGGAGAGATTAGTTCAACATACTATATTCGGAAACTAATAACTAACACTTAGATTTTTGTGGAAGAGTAAGGGTTGGCCCTTTGGGAGTGGAAACTCTTTTAAAGCTTAAATTTGCATAATGCCTTCTCTTTAAGAATTATGATTAGACAAGTTATTTGATAACTCTTGTTGAAGTTTGAGTTTTATTTCTTTAATGTTCTATGAGAGAGTTAGATCTTCATGCCACTTGAAAATTGTTTTTGGATGAGCATGATGTTGTAAATTATAGTACTGTTTATTTTTATTTTTCTCTCCTTTATTGCTAAGGGACTAGCAATATGTCGGTTGGGAGGAGCGATTACTACTCAAAAAGTACTATTTCATAGCTTGTAATAAACTCTTTTAAAACACTTTTGAGTAGTAGTTATCACTTTTTAACCCAATTAACATATTAAGGACCCTTGCAATCAATTCTAATCAAATTGTGTTAAGTTTTGGTGTTTTGATAGCTTTTTGATCACCAAAGCAATAAGAGATTGAGGAGAGTTCTTTAGAATCCTTGGCAAAGCAATGGAAAGCTCAGAAACATGTAGAACCAAAGCTTTGAAGTCCTTTGCCATAAGCAAATCCGGAATGCAAGGAGTAAAAGATGTCCGGACAGGATATGCTATCGTTCGGGTGTGATATTTCACAAGTGATGTGTGCTTCAACCTGAGGGAATCCGGATAGCATTGCACCGCCTTTCTGCTGGGGGAATCCGGATGGAGTTGATCCGGATAGCCATGTGCACTCTGTGTCATCCGGGAGAGGGGTCCCTACACCTTGCACACGCAGACGATCCCCCTTGCGCAGCATAGCTCAGTCCAACCGGAGAGGAATTTCGTGCGTCGACATTTCATATCCGGAATTCCGTGCGTCGACATTTTACATCCAGATATCTCATAGCCGATGGGGGATGAGGACGTTTCAACTTCTCCAGTCAGACATATCCGGACCCTCTGGTAGCGCTTACCCGGTCAGACATGCACAGCTACGGTGTTCTCCTGAAGCTTCCTGATATTTCCGACCGACATGTTGAGATATTTTGGGATATTTTGCTTTAGATATTTGTTGTATAAATCCCCAAAGTCTCCTTGTAATCCACCTATCATAGGATTCCTTAGTCTTTAAGCAAGGAAAATGGTGAATAACCTTATATATATAGTTTGTAATTTTCTTTACAAAGATATCGATCAACCTATTATGTAATCGGTAGAAGAAAGAAATAGATTTTAGAGAGCACTTGCTCTATTTTTTCTGCAAATATTTGTTTTCTTGTTAGTTTTCTTTCTAGCCAAACAAGCTCCGAGGAAGTTTCCTCAGGGAATGAGTGGCTAGACTTTTAGTTCCTTGGAGTTAAGGTAGCCGGGAAAGGTTCCAAGTGCATAAATTAGTAGCTTTGTGGTTTCAACCATTAATGAAGAGAAAGTGTGATCCTTTAATGATTTCTATGTTTTTAGTTAACTTAAAACACCTTCAAGTCACTTGAGCCAACACTTGGTAAGGCACGTGATCTCTGTCCATGGAGATGCACTTGTTTATCTCTTGTGAGCTTTTGGAAAGTGACTTGGAGGTAGGATTTTCTAGAATTGCCAACACTTGGTAAGCTTTTGGACTCCAAGGAGGCATCCATTAGTTATTTCTTGCGATCTTGAGAATGGAGGTCCAAAGTTAAAGATCACCTTGAATGGCAAATGCTAGGTCACTTTGTGAATATTAATTACTTGATTCCAATCAGGTTTCAATGGCCTTGCATATAAAATCTCCATGGATGACTTTTATAACGGCTTAATGGAGATAATGGCCTTGAATTTATAAATCTCCATGGATGAATTTTATAATAGCTTAATGGAGATAATGGCCTTGAATTTATAAATTTCCATGGATGAATCACGGAATATATGGTTGTATATGGAGAATTCCTTTGAAGGTAGTGATTACTACTCAAAAAGTGCTATTTCATAGCTTGTAATTAACTCTTTTAACCACTTTTGAGTAGTAGTTATTGCCTTTTAACCCAATTAACATGTTAAGGACCCTTGCAATCAATTCTAATCAAATTGTGTAAGTTTTGGTGTTTTTGATAGCTTTTTTTATCACCAAAGCAATATGAGATTGAGGAGAGTTATTTGGAATCCATGGAAAAGCAATGAAGAGCTCAAATTCATGAAGAACCAAGCTTTGGAGCTCCATAGCCCTTTGCCAAAGTCGTTCAAAGTATGCATGAAAAGAACAAAGGAGAGAAGCAAGGAGAGAGGAAAAACAGAGTGAAGAAAACAGAGGACAACAGCTGCAGTCTTCCTTCACACTTTTGGAGCACTTCCCGAAGTCCATTTTCTACATGCTATATACCATTTCAAAGCTTAGGAAGTCAACAATCCAATGCTTTAAACGGTGTGCAATTTGGAGTCGAAATGAGGAAGTTACAGCCATTGGAAGCCGATCACTCTAAGCTGAAGGAAGATTTTGCAAAGTGCTGTGAAATCACCCTTTTGTTGCGAGATATTTCGCAGCCTTTTTGCACAGTGCTTTGGAATTCCCCCTGAAGTTTCACGACGCGATGGAGGCCAAACACCACAAGATGAAAGCTAATTTCCCAGCGGTGTGGAATCAGCCATTTGCTGCGAAATGATTTCGCAACCCTTTTTGTACATCTGCGAAATCTCGCAGACCTCATTTTGCACAGTGCAACGGTCCTGAAGCTTCCCGATAGTTGTGCACCGACTCTTTTAGATCTTTTCTTCTGATATTTTTGTGTCTAAATTTCCATTTTCTCCTTGTATTGAGCCACTCATGTAATTCCTTAGCTAGAAAGTATCCAAGGAAGGGTAAATTACCTTCCTATATAAACTCTCAGGGAGACTCTCGAAGGAGCTTGTTCTAGGGGATCCTTTGTACAAATTTGCAAGGAAGTAAAATACAGAGCACTTGCTCTGCTTTTCATATATATTTTTGTTTTCTCGTTCTTTTTCTTTCTAGCCAACCAAACTCTGAGGATTTTTCCTCAGAGGATGAGATGCTAGGCTCTTCATCTCTTGGAGTGAAGAAAGCCGGGTAAGTTTCAGAATGCATAAATTGGAAGTTTTGTTGTTTTAGTTTTTAATGAAGAGAAAGTGTGACCCGTTAATGGTTTTTATCTTTTTAGTTAACTTAAAACGCCTTTAAATCACCTGGGCTAACACTTGGTAAGGCAAGTGATCTCTATCCATGGAGATGCACTAGTTTACCCCTTGCGAGCCTCTAGGAGGTGACTTGAAGGTAGGATTTTCTAGAATTGCCAACACTTGGTAAGCTTTTGGACTCCAAGGAGACATCCATTAGTTATCTCTTGCGAGCTTTTGACGAGTAATCCAAGGTTAAAGATCACCTTGAATGGCAAGTGCTAGGTGAGAAGTATGAGCCATTGCAAGGTGCATCAGTGAGAGGGATTTAGTGTTTGAACCCATTAATGGGAAGCATTTGTATAACACCGGTTGGAGAAGAAACTATATGTTAATTCTCTAATGCGAGGAAAAGAAACAAGTGACCGGAACTCCCTTTTTGTACAAGGAATCTGAGCCTAGTGATCTGAAACTCCAAGAAACACTTTTCTTTGTAAGTAAAATCAGTTACTATTTTTGGTTAGCTTAAAACCAAACCTTTTTCATTCAAACATCTTTATGTTTTCTTTTAAAGCTAACCTTGAAATGAAAAGCCACCAATTCAGCTTTGAATTAATATCATTTGTGAAGTGAAAACCCATCCCAGTGAACGATCCTAGAGTCACTATGCTATAGTAGCTTTGTCTTTGCTACCCTAGTATATGGTGTAATATGTTATAAATTTTGTTGATTAATCCCTCAATCAAGGAGCACCAGCTGGACATGAATCAGCTGAGACACCAATTAGGCATGAATCAAATGGCGTCGTTGCCGGGGATGGTGCCACTTTGCAGTGATATGATCTTTTGAGAACACTTGTGATCTTCATCACAAGTTTGGTGATTTTTCTTTTCTTTTACTAACTCTTTTTAATTGTTCTTTTTCTTTATTTATGTTTTAGTTTACCTTTCAGCTAGTTTTAGTTAGTCGTAATTTTTCTTAGAATTGTTTTTCTTTTGTTTTATTTTGTCTTCTCTGTTTTTAATTCACAAATTGCTAGTTGTGCATGCCATATTGAATATGAGATAGCAGAGGAAGCCATGAACTTCATCAGTTGTATGGCTGAATTTTCAAGAGAATGGGGTGAACCAAATGCTAGAGATATGGGAAGAATGAAGTCTCAACCTAAAGCTAAGGGTGAAATGTATATTTTGAATGACGGCATGGACATGAAGGCAGAGATTGCAGCTATGGAAAGGAGATTGGATGAGTTAGAAATGAAGAACATGCAAGAAGTGCAAGCCATCTCTCAGACACCATTGCAAGCTATGCCTTGTGCCATTTGTCTATCTTATGAGCACTTGGGGGAAGAGTGTTCTACCATACCAACGGTGAGAGAAATGTTTGGTGATTGCAACACCTACAATTCCAATTGGATGGACCATCCAAATTTCTCTTGGAAACCACAACCGCCTCAATACAAGCAACCTGCTCAAGCACCATAGCAAGCCTCAAACCTTGATCAAGCTATGATGAATCTTAACAAGGTCATGGACGACTTTGTTGAAGCTAAAAAATCCATCAATGCTCAGCTCAGTCAAAGAATTGATAGTGTAGAGAGTTCATTGAACAAAAAGAGGGATGAAGTGCAAAATGATCTATCTCAGAAGATAGATAATCTCCAAGATTCAATCTCAAGGTTTGCTAACCTCAACACAGTGCAAGAGAAAGAAAAATCTCCTTCTCAACCTTATCAAAATTCCATGAGTATCCATGAAATGGAGGCTAAGGAGGGAGAATCTTCACAAAAGAGGGAAGTCAAAGAAGTGATCACTCTGAGGAGTGGTAAAGAGGTTGATCTGCCCACATGCAAGCTAGAGCATAAGGTAGAGAGTGAAACAGAGAAAGAAAAGAGGGAGGGAATCAAAGGAAAGACAAAGGGGAAAAGTATAGAGAAAGATGACTATATACATGAAGAACCACAGAGGATAGTCATCAAGGAAGAAATGAAGAAATACATGCATCCGCTTTTTCTCCAAGCTTTGTATGGCAAAAAGGGAATTGGTTTTGTTGCCATCATACACAGCAAGCCTCAAGTGAGGGATGCAAACTTCAGATGGGATCCGGGCAAGCTGAATCAGGATCAAATTTTTTGATGGACTTAGTCTTTCTAAAGACTAGCTAGTCCATATCTTTTTGTTTTACTTATTACTTGTTTTAATTTTGATTTCAATGCTTTAATTTTAATTTTAATGCTTTAATTCTACTTTGTTTTGATGTAATATAGGTTTTTGAATGATCTCAGGTGGGAGAAAATGCAAAAGAAGAAATCGGGAAGAAATCGGAGCGAAAACAGAGCAAAAACAGAGCAAAAACAGGGGAGGAAAAGAGCTCTGCGAGATTTCGCAGCAAAAGAGGAATTCTCTGCGAAATCGGCCTTTTGTTGCGAAATCAATTCGCAACACTTTTCAATCCTCTGCCAAAATTTTCGCAACTGCGAATCCAAGATTGGCACATGAGTGCCACTTCGCAGCACAGGAGCCCCCATTTCGCAGCTGCGAAAGCGGTTGCGAAGCTCCAAAGCATGAACTCCTCCATTTCACAGGGAAAGCTCCATTTGGAAGGGTGTTTCGCAGCTGCGAAGCCAATTTTTGGCACACGAGTGCCATTCCGCGATACAGTGACCCCAATTTCGCAGCTACGAAACGGCTGTGAACCACCAAAGCATGAAAGATCCCATTTCCATAGGGAAAGCTCCATTTCGCAGAGGATTTCGAAGCTGCGAAGCCAACTTTTGGCACACGAGTGCCATTTTTGCAGCACAGTGACCCTTATTTCGCAGCTGCGAAACGGTTGCGAAGCATAAAAACTCCCAATTTCGCAGCCAAAGCCCCATTTCGCAGGGTGTTTTGCAGCGGTGAAATGGCTGCGAACGTAAAAACTTTCAATTTCGCAGCCAAAGCTCCATTTCGTAGGGCACTTTTGGGCTGCGAAATCACTTTTGAGCTTCGAAATGGCCTTCAAATTCTGAAATTGACTTGCAAAATGGAGGGAAGTTTGCAAAAACACCTTGCAAAGCTAAGGGAAGTTGCTAAAATGCCAACAGAGCCCCACGCACCAGCTGAGTACCCTCTGGAACTCATGAACAACCATCTCTCCATTTCAGCCATGGTTAAGAGAAGAGGAGAGCCCCGCGCACCCTGAGATCACACATGAAGCCTCTCATTCCATTTCTTACCTCCTTAAAACTATCAAATCCCATAGCTACCAACTGAGAGCTCCAGTTGAGGAGACTATGCCATCTAAGGAGACTACCAGAACAAAGGCCAAAGTTATGATCCAATCCACTCAACAGGCCACCACAGATGCATAAGCTCCACAGGACCTTACCATTACTTGATCATCTCTTTATTTTTTGTATTTACTTATTATATTAGTATAGATAATTCCATGTTTTGATGTTTTATATTGGATGTATTACTGATGATGCCTCATATATAGACATCATTTTTTGTTTAAACTTGGCATTTTTCTATTTTCTCTTCTCACTAATTCTTTTGTTTTTTTTTAAACATGTGGTTTCTCCTACATGACTCAGACTCCATGTCACTCAGGAGGTACCACTTCCTCCCTATTTTTCAATCGCTTTTGTGACATTGAGGACAATGTTCAGCTTAGTTGGGGGGAGAGTTGAGGAAGTAAGTATTGCTATTAATGCTAAGTTATTTTGGTAATTTAGTTGCTTTTTGTTTAATTTTTAAAATTGTTAAGTTTTTTATTCTACTCTCCATGGTTATCAAGGAAAAATTTTCAAAATGAAAAGGGAGAAATTGAATTTTTGTCTTTTTACTTGACTTAGAGTTTGTATTATGCTTACTAAAGTTGATGAATTGTTGAAACATCTATTGAATTCAACCTCAGTTCTTCCACTTTAAGCTATTCACACACTGTGCACACTAGGTTCCGATTATAAGATGAAAAACTATTTCCCTCTTGACTTAGGAAAATTTTAGACTTGGTACCTTTGACCTCATTTAATAGTGTTGGGACACCTTATGAAAGGCCAATGAGCCTTTGAAAAAAAAAAAGAGAAAGAAAAATGTTTGCTTGCCTTGAAACCCGAGCAAAGTCTGAGGGATATATGGTGAAAATCTTTAAAACCTGGTGCCCTAAGCCTTAATTGGTTGGGAGTCACCGACCTCAATGCTCGTTACAAGGGTGAATAGGTGGAGTTTAACATACTGTAGGTGCTTGGGTATTAAAATTCATTCTCAAGAGTCCGGGGTGAAATCCGAGGAGTTAGTGGTTGAAAAATCCTTAAAACTTGATGCCCTAAACCTTAATTGGTTGGGAGTCATCGATGGACCCCCGTTACATGGACAATTTAGAAAAGAATGCCTTTAAGCTTTGTACTCCTACAAGAAAAAAATTGTGAAAGAAAAGAGGTGCGTTCTTAGCCTATTAGAGGTTGATTAGTTTGCTAAGCTTTGAAAAAAAAAAACTAGGTTGAGGGGAGAGATTAGTTCAACATACTATATTCGGAAACTAATAAGTAACACTTAGATTTTTGTGGAAAAGTAAGGTTTGACCCTTTGGGAGTGGAAATGATTTTAAAGCTTAAATTTGCATAATGCCTTCTCTTTATGAATTGTGACTAGGCAAATTATTTGATAGCTCCTATTGAAGTTTGAGTTTTATTTCTTTAATGTTCCATGTGAGAGTTAGATCATCATGCCACTTAAAAATTGTTTTTTGATCAACATGATGTTGTAAATTATAGTATTGTTTATTTTTATTTTTCTCTCCTTCATTGCTAAGGGACTAGCAATATGTCAGTTGGGGGGAGTGATTACTACTCAAAAAGTGCTATTTCATAGCTTGTAATTAACTCTTTTAACCACTTTTGAGTAGTAGTTATTGCTTTTTAACCCAATTAACATGTTAAGGACCCTTGCAATCAATTCTAATCAAATTGTGTAAGTTTTGGTGTTTTTGATAGCTTTTTTATCACCAAAGCAATATGAGATTGATGAGAGTTATTTGGAATCCATGGAAAAGCAATGAAGAGCTCAAATTCATGAAGAACCAAGCTTTGGAGCTCCATAGCCCTTTGCCAAAGTCGTTCAAAGTATGCATGGAAAGAACAAAGGAGAGAAGCAAGGAGAGAGGAAAAACAGAGTGAAGAAAACAGAGGACAACAGCTGTAGTCTTCCTTCACACTTTTGGAGCACTTCCCGAAGTCCATTTTCTACATTCTATATACCATTTCAAAGCTTAGGAAGTCAACAATCCAATGCTTCAAACGGTGTGCAATTTGGAGTCGAAATGAGGATTTTACAGCCGTTGGAAGCCGATCACTCTAAGCTGAAGGAAGATTTTGCAAAGTGCTGTGAAATCACCCTTTTGTTGCGAGATATTTCGCAGCCTTTTTGCACAGTGCTTTGGAATTCCTCCTGAAGTTTCACGACGCGATGGAGGCCAAACACCACAAGATGAAAGCTAATTTCGCAGCGGTGTGGAATCAGCCATTTGCTGCAAAATGATTTCGCAGCCCTTTTTGTACATCTGCGAAATCTCGCAAACCTCATTTTGCACAGTGCAACGGTCCTAAAGCTTCCCGATAGTTGTGCACCGACTCTTTTAGATCTTTTCTTCTGATATTTGTGTCTAAATTTCCATTTTCTCCTTGTATTCAGCCAATCATGTAATTCCTTAGCTAGGAAGTATCCAAGGAAGGGTAAATTACCTTCCTATATAAACTCTCAGGGAGACTCTCGGAGGAGCTTGTTCCAGGGGATCCTTTGTACAAATTTGCAAGGAAGTAAAATACAGAGCACTTGCTCTATTTTTCATATATATTTTTGTTTTCTCGTTCTTTTTCTTTCTAGCCAACCAAACTCTGAGGATTTTTCCTCAGAGAATGAGAGGCTAGGCTCTTCGTCTCTTGGAGTGAAGAAAGCCGGGTAAGTTTCAGAATGCATAAATTGGAAGTTTTGTTGTTTTAGTTTTTAATGAAGAGAAAGTGTGACCCGTTAATGGTTTTTATCTTTTTAGTTAACTTAAAACGCCTTTAAATCACCTGAGCCAACATTTGGTAAGGCAAGTGATCTCTATCCATGGAGATGCACTAGTTTACCCCTTGCGAGCCTTTGGGAGGTGACTTGAAGGTAGGATTTTCTAAAATTGCCAACACTTGGTAAGCTTTTGGACTGTAAGGAGACATCCATTAGTTATCTCTTGCGAGCTTTTGACAAGTAATCCAAGGTTAAAGATCACCTTGAATGACAAGTGCTAGGTGAGATGTATGAGCCATTGCAAGGTGCATCAGTGAGAGGGATTTAGTGTTTGAACCCATTAATGGGAAGCATCTGTATAACAACGGTTGGAGAAGAAACTATATGTTAATTCTCTAATGCGAGGAAAAGAAACAAGTGACTGGAATTCCCTTTTTGTACAAGGAATCTGAGCCTAGTGATCTGAAACTCCAATAAACACTTTTCTTTGTAAGTAAAATCAGTTACTATTTTTGGTTAGCTTAAAACCAAACCTTTTTCATTCAAACATCTTTATGTTTTCTTTTAAAGCTAACCTTGAAATGAAAAGCCACCAATTCAGCTTTGAATTAATATCATTTGTGAAGTGAAAACCCATCCCAGTGAACGATCCTAGAGCCACTATGCTATAGTAGCTTTGTCTTTGCTACCCTAGTATATGGTGTAATAGGTTATAAATTTTGTTGATTAATCCCTCAATCAAGGAGCACCAGCTAGACATGAATCAACTGAGACACCAATTAGGCATGAATCAGGTAGTTTCATGCAAAGGGAGAATTCTTGAAAACTGAATTTTGTGGTGGACACGTGAGAATTGTGGCTGTGAATGGAAGCTTTTTCATGGTTGAAAATTCACAATGAAATGTGTTGGAAATTTGATGAAAGACTCTCACTCATGGTGCATGCGATTACTCGATTAAGTTTGTCCGAATTAAGGCACTGAAGAACATATGGCAGTATGTGGTTAGGAAGATCATGCTCTAAGAGGAATTTCTCTCCAATATAGACGGTTCAGTGAGATTGGAGCAGCAGCACACACTCCCATTGATAACAAGAACATGCACCAGATGGAGAAGCATCACGACAGTCGCATAAAGAAAGCACAACATGCACAATTTTATTTTTTTAGGAAAAAGGTAGCACGCATCACCAGATTTTAGAGGAACCACGGCTGCACCTTGAAATAGACAACACCGACACATCACCAGATTCTTGACCACCCACCAGAAGATGGATGAGGTCATTGGAAAATCATGAAGATTGGCCTCTACCCTCACCTTTATTAGTCTTGTTGATTACTGAGAAAATTTTACTTTGTAATTTTGTTTTATTTTGGGTCGTTTATATTTGATCTTTGCGAATTGTTTGTTTGTGAATAATGTCTTTCCTTTTAAAATAAAATAATTTTCTCAAAATGTTCCTTAAAAACCCCTATTTCAAAAATTCATTTAGAGTCCTTAGAATCAAAAACCCCATTTTCTTAAAATAATATGCAACCATTTTTTTTTATCAGTTTGCATCTTTCTCAGTTTTTAACGAAAATTTTGGTTTGAAATCAGACACTAATCAAAGCTCGTGGTCTCAAATAAATGGGATAATTCTAAGCTAAATTCGTGTATATCGATTGGGGAATTGGTGAAACCCTTACATAAGAAAATCTTTTCAAAAATTATTTTTGTTGCCACCTTTGTCACTTGTTGAAATTATGTCTATCTTTTTTAGGAATTGTATACAAGATGAGTGTGATAATTAGTGTTTTCATATACTTTGATAATTTCTGCTATGCTAATTAGTTAACGAGCATGCTAGGATTTCTATATTTTATTATTTATTATCTAACCCCTCATGTCTTACGGAAGCGCATTGTAAGTTATCTATGTTATCCAGGTATGTCCCCTATCGCCTACTTTCTAAATTTTGTAAACAATCATGTCACTGTGAAATATGCATATGTTTGATAATCTTTAGGTGCTTAGATGTATGCTAGATTCGCTATGATTAAATACATGTTGTGTGCTATACTTCTATACTAACTTTGATGTCTTGTGATAGCGCTTAAGAAGCAGTCCAGGTACGTACCCTAAAACTTCTTCATGATTGTGATTGGTTTTCCTGCTAAGCATGCTATTTTTCGAAATCACCTAGCCTACTTAGGTATCCATAATTAGCCGATTAATTGCCACATTCCTCTTAAGTTAGTTAGTAGAGACCTTTATAGGGCTTAGAGGGGTACTACCTTTTAAAGGTACCTTCCCAATAGGTAACCTAATCCCCGGATCTAGACTCGGGTTTTTTTCAAAGACATGCTTTTTCCAAAAATTATGGAGTCATTTTTTAAGGTTTTTTTTTTCTTGTTTTATTTTTTCTTTAAAATAAAAATAAAAGGCGACTCCAACTTTTTTTTTTTCCAAAAGTTAATTTTTCACAAATAAATAAAAAGCGAGTCTCGCCGATCGAGTGGGGGCGCACGTGAAAAATGCGGGTCCACAGAACGAATCAGACTTTAATCCTCATTGCTGCAGTTACCAACCACATAACCATAACCATTGAAGTAATGATAGTAAATGGTGAAAACAGTGGTGCTCTGAATCCAAAGAAGTGCAAACGGAACCTGAAGGCTACGCACTAGTTTTGCCGCCCAAGCAAGGAGGATGATGTGTACTAAGCAAGTAACTGGTCGGCCTTGGTCAACGGTTATTGCAGTGATCCGCCTGAAGGTTTCTGATCCGCAACGCTTGATCTCGGACAAATAGTGTTGGGGATGATCTTCAAGCTTGAACCCATCATCATAGCCATCGGAGAAGGGGACTAGGGTTAAACCGAGGAGGGCTGGACCTTTGGGCATGCAGCGATGGGCAGAGACGGAGACGGCGAAGGTGACGTGGGCGCCAGTTCTGATCAGGCGCTTGGTGAATTGGAGGGCTGGGTTGATGTGGCCTTGCATTGGATGTGATATAATGAGAAAGTGGTGCTGCTCCATTACTATGGCTAAGGATGTGTTTGTGTGGCCGGTGAGTTGCATGGGTGATATATATAATGATTGGAGGGGACACTAACAACAACAGTAATAATAAACAATAAGCTTAAATTTGCAAATTTATTATTTGTAACTTTAATTCAACATTTTCAGTTTCATTATTCAAAATTATTATATTAATTTAATATAATATATTTTATGACATCATTTAGTTAGCGAAAAATAATGTTAGTATGATTCAATTCCCTTAGTTTAATTTCTTGCTTCTTTTCTAATCATGGCTGTTAAAAATAAATTTAAATGTTATTACATTATCTCATATTCATTGGGGTAAATTATAGTATTCGAGGTATTGCGTCACAAATATGGATTATGATATAGGTGCTAAAGAGTAAGTTTTAGGTAGCGGTTGTCAAGTAAAATTGTGTATTAAAATTTTATATTGTGGATCATCGATCTAAGATCTCATTTTTACTTCCACACTTTATATTGGGCTTTTCTAAGTAAAATCATTTATTCTCCTTGTGATTGATTGAGAATTTCAACTCTTATATTAAAATCTTTAAAAATTACTCATTCAACCATTTTACCCTAGTGCAATTAAGGTATTTCAATCAATACCTTATCCATTATAACTTTCAAACGAAGTAGATGTTTGATAAACCAACTAACTTAAGTGACTTAATAACTTAATTTAAATCATTAAATAAATTAAATATGTTAGGTAAAATAACGTATGACTTAAAGTTAAAAATAATTTTAAATATTAAGAAAAAATAATTAACTTATTCTTAAGTTTAAATTTTCATTTTACCTTTTTACCTTCATTTGTCATAATTACCTCATCGATCTCTTTTTCTAATCTACAACCTCCATAATTACTTAATCTCCTTTACTCTAATTATAATTTATGAAGATAAATATGTTAATTTTATGATTTAGAGTTAGTTTTAAGTTAATTTTATTAAACAACCTTAATACTTAAAGTAATAAGTTTTAAGTCAACAACTTTAATATAATTTAACTTAAAGTCAACTTAAATTATCAAGTAATAAGTATTAAGTTTTACAAAACATTCTCTCATTGACTTATCCTCATTTATGACTTGATCGTGAGTACTCTTTTTTAAACAAAAGAATATGAAATTATTTATTTTTTTTATATTATTCTTATTTTTTTAGTGTCTAATACATGATAAAGATCCAACTGCTTTGTAGAATTTTCTACCAAATTTTTAATAAAATAATTAAATCTCTGAAATTAGGTATGTAGATAATTAGTCAATAAATGATATGTTAGCTGTAAAGCCACATTGGGGCCATAAACAACTATCCATAACCTACTTGCATGCCTCTTAAAAATGACTCTTTAACGAAATACTAATGAAGTGTGAATGAAATAAATAATTAAATTTTATTTCACCATTCAATAATACATGATATTTCTTTTTAATAATTCTCCTATTTCACAAAATAAAAAAATATTAACACATTTGTATTTAATATTTAATATATTGAAAATAAAATAATGAAATATTAATACATTTATGTTTTATATTTAATATGATAATACTAAAGATAAAAAGAATAAAATATTTGAAAATTTTAAATTATTTAGATATAATTTTAACTTCTTCGTATTAATTTTAATTATTATAATAATAAAATTATTATATCTGTAATCCAATTATTTTATAGAGATTAAACATTTGTTAGACAATGATTTTAATAAGTATTTTTATCCAATCTAATATTTGAAAATAATTTTTTTATATAAAAATTTTGAAGTGGTAGAAAAATAAAAAATAAAAAATAAAAATCCTATATCAAACAAATTCTAAATCATCAATATATATATATATATATATTTGGTTAAAAAATCAATTGGTATGAACATGGAGATTTCAAATGGAAAAAAAAAAATCCCAAAAATGGGTGTAAAATAAAAAATAAAAAATCACGAATCCACCATGTAAAATGGAAAAGCGTGGGTCGCACATGTCTTTTCCCAGGATAGGACAGAGCGACAAATGCTTTTCTTGTCACGCTTGATGGAGTCTCCCCTAGAATTCTCTGGGTTCTATGAAAAACTCTCTCTGTGGCATAGCTGACAAACACAGTTCATTTCATGTGGATCTCAATCTCATAATCAACTGATATGGCTGGCAAACAAGGTAGGGAGAGATGATAGAGATCTAGAGAGAGAGCAGGTTTAGTACCGACATTAGTGACAACTGACAACCACGGTAGAGAGAGATGAGAGAGACAGATATCAGGTTTGAGTACAGAGTATATGAGGAGAGAGAACAGTTTTTCGTGAAGGCAAGATGTTTTTATTCCAAAAGCTTCAAAGTATATATGAATTTTATTTCAAAATCAATTGATCAAGCCAAGCAAATGACTCAGGGGGAGATCTTTTAGTTCATAGGCTGGAGAATACAAATTTGAAATTTCTCTTTTCTCCAGATGCAGTTACACTTACAACAAGCACTCTAAGCCTTTGGGAAAGCCATAAAACACCAGAAACGAGTTCAATCAGTAATACAACTTTATATCAACACAATTTAACTTTCACTAAATCATACTGCCTTGTCCCAATTCATCCAAAAAAGCCTCATTAAAGAGTTACTTCATCCAAAAAATATGCATAAAGTAAGTCGTACAACTTCATATCAACACAAGTTAACTCTCATTAAAGAGTACTGCCTCCTCCCAATTCATCCAAAAAAGCCTTCAGATTGCAGTCGAAAGATCCGCCATCTTTCACAGCTTCCCTTGCCAAATCCTTCCATTTCCCAGCATTCCTTCTCAATTCTTCCCCTCTTTCTCCACCTCCCATGACGACTTCCAAGCACCTCTTGATCTCCTCGCCTTCAACTATTCCCTCCTCATTCGCTGTCACCCGAACGCCTGTCTTCCACACATCTTCAATCAGCTTCCCGTTGGTCCCTTGATCCGTCCATTGGGGAAATGCCACAACTGGAACTCCAGAAGCTAGGCACTCTAACGTTGAGTTCCACCCACAATGTGTAATGAAACATCCCAATGATGGATGTGACAAAACATCCAACTGAGGACACCAAACCACTATCATCCCTTTCTCTTCCAACTCTTTTCTGCAACTCAGCTTCTCTTCTTCCACTTCTCCGTTTTCGGACGCTGATCTTATTACCCACAAGAAAGGCCTGCCGCTGTGTAGTAAAGCACGTGCAATCTCCTCCATTTGTTGCTTTGACACAACACAAAGTGTCCCAAACGATACATAAACGACTGATGACTTGGGCTTGGAGTTCAACCAATCGATGCAGTTGCTCGGATCTTGGAAAATATCTCCTCCAAAAGAAGAATCAGATGGATCGTTTGCATCCAAGAAAGCAGATGGGATCAAAGGTCCAATTCCAATCAATTTAACCTTATCCACAGCTCGTAGCGCCTCGGCCTCCAGTGCGTCGAAGGTGTTCACCAGCACTTTGGGGTTCGTCTCTTGCCTTAGTGCCTCCATGTCCTCTTGAAATGCTGGGATCCATGAAGCATATATGTTTGAAGAGAGTAAAAAGGACGGAATATCACGGCTAGACAGCAGCATTGGAAGCCCCGGTAACTCAATTGGATCTGAACACTCATTGCTGCAGTTACCAACCACATCACCATAGCCATCGAAGTAATGATGGAATATGATGAAAACAGTGGCGCTCTGAATCCAAAGTAGCGCAGACGGAAGCTGAAGGCTACGCGCCAGCTCTGCCGCCCAAGCAAGGAGCATGGTGTGCACTAAGCAAGTAACTGGTCGGCCTTGGTCAGCGCTTATTGCAGTGATCCGCCTGAGGGTTTCTGATCCGCAACGCTTGATCTCGGACAAATAGTGTTGGGCATGATCTTCGAGCTTGATCCCATCATCATAGCCATCGGAGAAGGGAACTAGGGTTAAACCGGGGAGGGTTGGACCTTTGGGCATGCGGCGATGAGCGGAGACGGAGACGGCGAAGGTGACGTGGGCGCCGGTTCTGATCAGGCGCTTGGCGAATTGGAGGGCTGGGTTGATGTGGCCTTGCAGTGGAAGTGATATAATGAGGAAGTGGTGCTGCCCCATTGCTGTGACTGAGGATTGTGTTTGTGTGGCCGGTGAGTTGCATGGGTGATGTATATAATGATTTGAGGGAACAACAACACCGACTACAATAACAACTACAAGGCTTCCCCATTTCATTTTTAGAATATTAAAATTATTTTTATAAATATTTTTTTTTTCTCTTTAGTGTTAGGCTGTAAGTTCACCCAATGTTTGATGATCTTTGTATTTTCATTATTTCTATTTTGGAATAATATTTTATGATTTTTTTTTTCAGTTTTTTTAAATATAACTTCTAAAATTATTTACTTAAAAAAATTAATTACAAATCTATTTTTTTATTGAAATGTTCTAATCTTTTGGTTTAAGTAGTATGTTAATTTTTTATTTATTAACTTTTTTAAATAACTATTTAATGTGATTTATGTTAAATTATTATGAATGAAATTTGAAGAAAATGTAGATTCTAATTATTTTATTTTTTATTATTTGTAAATTTAATTAATCATTTTGAGTTTCATTATTCAAAATTATTTTATTAATTTAATATAATATATTTTTATGATATCATAATATATTACTTATTGAAAAATAATATATTACTTAATTATTATTATTATTATTATAATGAACCTCTTTCATGTTTTTTTTTTTAAAGAGTAACCCATTTTTAACCCGTGTCAAGCAGAATATGGCTAACCCATCTAGTATTTGCTACTAACAAGATCAGGTTAGAGCTTTGCTTCGAGACATGCTCCTCACATCAATCTTGTCACAACCTCTTGTTCTTCATGCCAATCTTGTCGTCGCCCTTTGTTCCTCATACCAGTCTTGTCGCCACCCCTTGTTCCTTGTATTAGTCTTGTCGCAACCCTTGGTGTCTATGTCATATGAGTCAGAGTGCAAGCCAATACGTTGGCTTCGGGACCACATATGTTCAGATTTCTCAGATCGACTAGTAGGGATCTCAGGTAATCCAAGCTTTGATTTTTCGAGGGCATCCTACCCCAATGGGCGACCCATGGTGGTTGTCTCCTAGGTGAGCTTTATTTGTTCTAGGAAGATTTGATCTGGTGAAGTGGTGTCATTCTCTTTTGGTTAGAAGTTTACCGACCTAGTTCTGAGAACCAGTCCATTCGAAAGGATCTATCCCGATCACGCAATTCTGGTTACCCTTTTGGCGAAGGCTTTAGTTCTAAACTGGGGGGTACTAGCCACTCGAATGAGTGGGTGGACCCGTGGGTTGGCCACCAATTAAGCCTCGTACCTCTTATACCCCATTTCACAGTCAAGAAAGCTAGGAAAAGTGCTAGTAGGGCGTTACTTAGGCACAAAACCTATTTACTAGCTCTACGTAGAGGTTCATAGGCAAAACACGCGTTGCTTGGAGGGTGCAACGCTTAGGGAATCACATAGAATGGCACCATGATGGCAGACACCAAACTTGATTGGCGTGTTACATCGAGTGGATGTGCATGGGGGTGGGTCAACGTCGCCTTACCCCTTAGCTCTGGTTATGCTAGTGTTCCACAGTGGTGGTCTTATATCATGTGTGTTGCTAGGTAGTCCCATAGCTTCCAAGGACATCGTTAGATTCCAAGAATTAGGATAGTAAGGAGCAACCCCTTATTGATCGTCAATTTTGAGTAACCTTGTCAAGCTTAATTGCTCGCAAGTGTGTCAATCCACGTAGGGTTGTCAAGCCATTGCGTTCTAGGAGGGTTTCTTTTATGGAAGAGTTTCATGCTTATTATGATATTTTGAATGATCTGAGGGTTGTTTTCCTAGAAAATCTCGACGACTTGAGATCTACATTGAGCTCCTCTTACGGGGAGATTTTCTTTACCTGGGAACAATTCCGGGTAAGGCTTCAATTGTTGTTGCCTTCTCTAGTGAGGTAATTTTTGCACCATATTGAGATGCACCCCGCGCACATGTACTCAAACATTGTGTGTGTACTTATGGGTTGTGCGGTATTGAATAGGTTATATGTCCTTCATTGTTTGAATTACTATTCATGTATATAGTTTGATTAGGTGTTGTCGGTTGGTTCACCTTATCAGCATAGTGTCGCACTTTCTAGTTTGTGATAGAGTTACCAAATTTTGGTAAGGAATGGCTAAAAGGGAACGTGCTCATTTCCAGGGCTTGGGAGATGATCCTTAGTGATCCAAATAAGGAGTTCGAGGTTCATCGGTCAATTGTCTATTTGGGTATTATTACCACATCGACATGTCCTTTATTCATTTGTTACTTTTTATTTATTTTTTTCTAATGGCGGGTTTATTGCAGAAGATGATAAATGAAGGCACCTTGTCAAGTGGGTGGAGAAGGCATCTTTTGATTGTATTGCTAGCTGCTAAACATTGAGCCGAATCAAAGGACTTCTTAGGTGTTGCTAACTTCTTTGAACTTGCTTGACATCCAAAGACATCCAGAATGATTCGTTCGAGTCGATCTGCCCAGGAAGGTGCTCCGTCCACAAGTGCGAGGTGAGCACTTTATAATAAAGGACATAGAGAATTAGGAGAAGGCTCATGCACATGAATTGGAGGCGCGCTAAAAGCTCCTAGCTAAAAGAGATCGAAAGAGGCAAGAAGGTATGCTTTGACAGACGCAGGCTCAGCGGGCAACTTATACAAAATTACTTTAGTAAGCCTCGGGATCCCTCAAAGTGGCACAATCATCAAGCAAGCCAGCAACTTCTTAACTAGTTAGCCCCATACTCGAACAGATGAGGCCAAAATATATTATTTCTAGGGCAAACGAATGACGAAAAAAGAGAAAGGTGGTCGCTTCTCAAGAGGGTTCGACAACCTCTTAAGGTGATACTCCTGGGGACAATTCTATGCACTGCCCGACAATTAAGATATTGGACCCGCCTCACCGATCTGAAGAGGTTCACCAAACCCACTCAATGATTGTGACCTTGGCAGTTGGGGATCTTATTGCACAGGTTTAATCGGATTCCTCATTTATCCCGTCTATGGTGGCTCTGCTATTGAGAGTTTTTGCCTTTTAAGATGTGTTTATTGCTATACCATAATTCTCCACTCGAGATTTGAGTGTGCTGGTAAGGTTTTCTTTTACTTTTATTCAGTGCTCTCTAATTCCTATCATGCTTTTAGTTTATTGCACCTCCCTTCCTTTTTCTTTTTCTTTTTGTCATTTGTAGATGAAGTATGGTATTGGGGATTTCGAGAGGCGTGAGAATGATCTTTGCGACTACATTTCTGACATAGATCAGTTGAAGCATACCTTCATAGAACTAGAAAGTGATGCCCAAGACCTCACCAAAATGCTTTAGGCGATGGAAACTGAGAAACTGAAAATGAAAAAGACACTGGAGGAGCAGAACTGAAAGCTCTAGTCTGAACTAGACATGTCAAATCAAGAACACTCCCGGCTAGAGAAGGGTGGCGGTACTTCGTGAAAAATTAGAGAAGGCTTCCATAGAATTGAAGGAACTTGTTTCTCAGTACACCGATAAGGTAGATCATGCTTACGAGTTGGGCTATGAACGCAACCTGAAAAAGCACAATATTTAGAACAATTAGGATACTGATGACAATGGCGATGCTGGGGATGACGGTGCCATCAAGGAGGTTTCGGTTAGGACTATTGAAGTTGGGGCTTCTAGTGCTGATGGAGATGTGTGACTTGGGTTTGTAGTATTTTTTGGACATGTTTTAGTGGACTATTTTTGGTTTCCTATTTTGGATGTTCTTATTGCCATGTGAGTTGTATTGAAATTCAAACTTTGTTCTTCGCTACTTCCCATGTTGGATGCGTTTTTGTTAATTTCTAAGGTTCATTGTCTGAGTGTAATTTTTGTATGTAAGTCCAATTGCTTTTGTGAATTTTTGGGGTTCCCAAGCCGAATGCTTTTTCCAAGCATTAAGGGATAGGGTCGAATGTTTTCTCATTCGACTATCTAGGCATTGCTTGTTTTGTGTATCCTAGGCTTTTTAGCACTTCTTGGCTAAATGTTTTTATGCATCGTAGGCTCTTTAGGGGCTTGGCTTTGGTTGGGTGCATCTTGGTGCATCTTAGGCTTTTTTAGGCACTTGGCTTGGTCGGATACTTTTGGCTCATCTAAGGCTTTTTTAGGCACTTGGCTTGGTTGGATGCTCTTGGCACATCTTAGGCTTCCTAGGTACTTGGCTTAGCCGAATGCTATTTACCCACCTTAGGCTCTTTTAGGCACTTTCTTGTCTGATGCTTTTGGCACATCTTAGGTTTTTTTAGGCACTTGGGTTGGTTGGATGCTCTTAGTGCATCTTAGGCTTCTAAGGCACTGTCTTTGTCAAATGCTCTTAACACACCTTATGCTCTTTTAAGTACTTGCTTGCTCAGATGCTTTTGGCGTATCTTAGACTTTTTAAGGCACTTGGCTTGACCAAATGCTTTTTTTTTTTTTTTAAGTTGTCTTCATTAGATAAAAACTAAAGTACATTTTAAGGACATGGAGTTTATGTTCAAAAACAGCTTTCATGGACAAAATTTCTTTAAGTGAAGTACATTTCAAGGACTTAGAAGGGCCTTGCTATCCAATGCTTCCAAGTGATAAGCGTCATTAGGCCCGACTCATGTCACTCGGTAGGGTCCTTCCTAGTTAGGGCCAAGTTTGCCATCTCTCGACTCTTTTGTATTTTTGAAAACATACTGGAGTATGAGATCCCCAAGATGAAATTTTCGACTCCAAACCCTTCTGTTGTATTGCGCCATGACCCGTTGGTGGTAAGCAGGCATTTATGGTCATCTCATCTTACCTTTTGTTGGTTAGGTCCAAAGCAAACTCGATTAAGGCTAAATGGGTGTTTGCGTCTACTAAAGTTGTATGTTTTATGGGTAGACCAATTTCTGTTGGAATGACGGCCTCCATTCCAAAGGCTATAGAAAATGACGATTCTCCAATTAGTCTCTTTTAAGTTGTCCGGTAGGCCCATAAGACACTCAGGAACTCTTCGACTCAATTTTCTTTGGCCTTCTCTAACCATTTTTTTAGACAGTCTAATATGGTCTTGTTGGTGGCTTCAGTTTGGTCATTGTTTTACGAGAAGCGTTGTGTAGAGTAGAAGTTCCTGATGTTAAGGTCAGTGCAAAACTGGTAGAAAATACAATTGCCGAATTGGATGCCATTGCCAGATACTAGTGCTTGGGGGATGCTGAATCGACAAACAATTGTTCAATACACAAAGGTTCGTATGTTAGTGTCCTTGATGGAAGCATAAGTCTCCGCCTTAACCCACTTAAAGAAATAATATGTGTCTACCAAGAGGAAACGTTTCTAAGCGAGCATCATAGGTAGCAGTCCAACAATGTCAAGTCCCTATTGCATGAACAACCAATGGCTCACAATGGATGTAAGCTATTTAATTGGGAGGTGACAAACCAGCACATAACGTTTGCACTTATCTCATTTTTCAACATATGCGGCAACGTCTTGTGGATGGTTAGCTAATAGTACCTCTTGGATAGTATCTTATGAGCTAAAGATCGTCCCCCACTGTGATTACCACACTATCTTTCATGGATTTTGAAAAGTATTTAGCTTCATCATTCTATACGCAGTTAAGATATGGGTTGTCATAAGAGCGCCTATACAAATGGTCATTGATCAGGCATAAGCATGTGGCCTTCACCTGGAGCCTATGGGCTTCTTTATCGTATTTAAGGGAGCATGTCATCTTTTAGGTACTCGACATACGAGTTCATCCAGGAACTAGCGAGAGCGTCGAGTGTATTCATCGGTTCCTCCATTTCCATAAAAAAAGATTCTTCCAAAAACTCAATCGGGAATGCTTGACTCTACTTATTCGAATAGGAGGAACCCAGGTCGTCGTTGGATGTTGGGAAACCTAAGTTGATGGATTGTTCTAGTTCATCTCCAATAGGGGACTTGAGGACAACTCTGAATCCAGTTCCTTTCTTTTTTGAAGAACCGTCTACGTAAATAATCCATGTCTCACTGTTCTTGTTGCTCTCGGTTTCCAAGCTCTCACATCCCAAAAGTTCGATGATGAAATCCGCTAATACTTAGTCTTTGAGGCTTTGTCGCGGCCTATACCTAGATTGATGGCCCACTTAACCAGCTGATTGGAGATATCCGACTTGTACAACACGACCTACATAGGCCGATCCATAAGGACGACATGATGTGCGCTTAGAAATATGGCCTAAGCTTATTAGCCACAGTGTGCAATGCTAGGGCCACATTTTCAAGCTTAAAGTATCAGGTCTTTGCGTTGAGGAGAGTTTTGTTGACAAAGTATACCGACTATTGGGTACCTTATTCATCTGAACAAACTAAGGCAGAACTTACCACCATACTTGTAGTCGTTAAGTATACATACAATTTGTCATTTTCGCATAGTTGGCTAAGAACAGGAAGAGAGCCAGTTAGCTTTAGATGGCAGTGAAGGCCTAATAGCACTGCTCATCCCACTCAAACTTTTTTTTCTTCCTTAGCACTTCGAAGAAAGGTAACAACTTGTCGGTCATCTGTTTTCCCGTTAATCGTTGGACCTATTTAACTATTATGGGGGGAACCATTTCTTGTAGGCTCTGATTTGCTCTTAGCTAGCTTTTATCCCACGCATCATCACCAAGTAGCCAAGAAATATGGTCGTCTACACTCCAAATGCACAATTTTCTAGATTCAATGTCATGTCATTTATGCTAAGTAAAGTGAAAGCTTTTACAATGTCCTAAAGGTAGTTCTACTTTAGCTTACGTTTGATCAACATGTCGTCGATGTAGAATTCTATGTTTTGTCTTGACAAATGCTGAAATATCTTTGTCACCAATCGCTAATAGGTTGCTCCGACATTCTTGAGGCTAAACGACATTACGTCATAACATAGTAAGCCCCAACTAGTAATGAAAATCATTTTCTCCGCATGTGGAAGGTATATTGGTATCTGATTGTACTCGAAAAAGGCATCCAAAAAGAAGAAAAGCTCATGGTCTATTGTGGCATCAACGATTTGGTCTATCGAGAAGAAAACTATTTTTTGAGAAAGCTTCATTAAGATCAGTGAAGTCAATGCACACACGTCATTTACTATTTTTCTTCGGGACCACGAAAACATTGGCCAACCATTCTGGGTATTGCACCTCCTGAATAAATCCGGCTTCGAGCAACTAGTCTACTTCTTCCACAATGATCTTATGTAATTCTTCATAAAATCTATGCAATTTTTGTCTAATCAAGCACCATCCTCCATTTACATTCAAGTGGTGGCAAGCTATTGAGAGGTGAATCCCCTCTAAGTCGAAGTGTTTTCATGCTAAGACATTTGTATTTTTCCTTAGCAACTAAGTGAACCTGTTCTTTTCCTCTTCCTACAATATTTCCTCTAAAAACACTTTATGGAGGACTCGTCAAATAGATTGATAGTAATTAGCGGCTCAATGGCCAAGGACTCCTGCTTGTTCGATTTCAGGCTGGAATCCTTTGGTAGTTCCTATTTTTTCCCCATGGAACCCCCTTATCCTTTGCTTATACTGGGGATTAGAAACATCGCCATTTGCTAGTATCGTCGTGACGTCGTTTGATCTTTGTAAATGTCTATTTGCTCTTGAGTCATCAGGTAACTCACTTTCTGGTGGTACGTCGATAGTATGGCCTTCATGTCATGAATCTAAGGCCTATCGAGGATTGCATTGTATGGAGAAGGATCCTCTATGACCGAGAATTTCACCATCATGATGAAGAGTCCTATAGAGACGAAAAACATAATGTCATCAAGGGAAATGGTGGTTGAGCTATTGAAGCTCATCAAAGCCCTCCTTGGACTTTCCAACGCATGCATCGAAAGGTTGATCTACTTGTAAGTAGATATATGTACAAAGTCCACAAAACTTCCTTGGTCAATCACTATATAACACACATCTTATTTGGCAATGTTCAACGTTAAGATGAAGACATTTTCATGTGGTTGAGTGACATAGAGTAGGTTTGCTTTGGAAAATACAATGGTTTCGTCCATTGGAACTAGGCTTTCAATGACAAATATGACTCCCACATTGCAAATCTGGGTCACACGTTTTGCATCTTTTATCAATGTTTTAACATGTCATTTTCTTTTTCCATTGACTATCGATTGGTCTCTCATGTATGACATGGATCACTTGTCTAGCTTCAACGCCAATTCTAGAGGCAAAAGTATCTTGGCAGGCGAGAGAAGTTTATGTTTGATTGTGGAGATACTTGCTGAGTTGATCGGCTTGCACCATCTATTCGACCAAGAAATGAAGGTGGTGGCACTCTTCGATAGCATGACCCTTGTCCTTGTGGTATTCGCAAAAGCGATTTTGATCTCTTTGAATTACATCCCCTCGCATAGGATTCGACTAGCGAAAACCCTCTAGATTCTGAATCATTGAGAACAATTGGCTATAATAGAGAGTGAGCTTTGTAAAATGAGGTGTCGACTTGTCTTCCTAGTGTTGAGCTTTAAGTGTCCTTCACGGTTGGTTTCTTTTGCCCTCTTGTTGATGAAGTCCTTCGATGGGCTGGTTATGCTCGCTCTATCGGGAAGTAATCGTCCTAGATGTCGCAACAATTTGCTAGGATGCCGCTTTGAGATCCTCTTTTAGCATGGTGTACTTGGTGGTTCTCCGGAAGACACTACAACAAATATAATGTTTCACAACAAATGTTTTTACAACAAAGAGTTAAATTATTTTGGCAAATATTTTTTGTCACAAAAAACATTCGTCGCAAAATAATTGCAACAAGTCCGTCACTAAAAAGTTTTACCAACGAATAAAATTTTTTGTCACTAAAAGTAAATTTTAGCAATGAATAATATTTGTGGCAAAAAAAAAAAAAAAAAAAAACTATTCATGATAAAAAAAAAAAAAAAAAAATTCTCTATTTTGAGAAAAGTTTTGTGGCAAAAAGTCTCTTTTAACAACGAATGTTATTTTGTGGGAACATAATATCTTTAGCGACAAATTTATGTTTGTGGTAAAAATGCCATGATAATATTTTATCTTTCATTTTTTATGGAGGTTAGGAGCATGAGTATCCATTTCTAGAAACATGATGACACCCCCACACCTATTTCAAGCCTAGGGAAGGATATTTTGGCCCCCTAATAATTCTTATATTCAACTATAATCATTGGGATTCGAACTCATGACCCTACATTTTATCACCATTCTTTGAAGAGACTTTCATCATATTTTCTATAAATCAATCGATGTTTAAAGAAAAATAACAAATTTTTAATTAGGTTCAACATTATTTCTTTCTTTATACTAATCTCAAATTACGATTATTTTTTATGCTCTATCAATAAACAAGTACAAACTTGAAAAAAAAAATTAAAGATTTCAAAACAAACTTTATAAATTATCAATACTTATTTGCATAATTATTCTTGAAAAAATATTCAAAGATAGAATTTTAAAAATAAAAAATAAAAACTAAAAAAAATTAAAAATTATTTGTTTGTGATTTTGAACTTTTATAGTTATGTAAATTAAAAAATTAAAAGAAAAAAAATTTACATTAAAGCCGAGAGTCTATTTTTTATTTTCACAATCTTATTTTATTTGATTCATTATATTTTTAATTAATAAGTAAATTTCTTTCCGTGAAAATTTTAAAATAAAATTTAGACTTCAAAATTTATATATTTTTATTAAATTTTTATAAATTTCATCTATATATTAAAAATTATAATTGTTAAACTCACATAAAATATAAATGACTTTTTTTCATTTTTTCAATCAAACTTTTTTATGTTTAAGAAAAAAATTATTTTTATAATAAAGGACTATTTTGTATAATTATTTAATAGTTCTATTTAATATTTTAATTTATTATATAAAAAGTTGTGCATATATAATTAAAATAAAAAGTAATTTTCTACCTCTAATTAGATTGTGAAAAAAAAAATTGAACAAAAATTGAAATTTCTAAGTCATTTCTTATATTTTTTATTAAAAATAATTTCATTTTAAAAAGTAAAGTTCGCAGCAGAATGTCAAATGCCATGTGAGAATTATTTTTACCATAATTTTAAAGATGAAATGTAAATTTGTGGCTAAAAAAATGATATTTTCTACAAATAATTTTGAGGTATAAAGTTGAATTATTCCCACCATACTTTTAGCAACAAAATTAACTTCATATCAACAAGTAATATTTTACCATGAATAATTTTGTGGCAAAAAAATGAGTTTATGGTAAAATGTTATATATTTTGTAAGAATTATTTAGGTCATATTTTTAGTGACGAAAATGAAATATGTGGCTCAAAGTGACATTTTGCCACAAAATTTAGTTTATGGTAAAAAAATAAATCGTGGCAAAAAGCGATACTTGTTGTAGTGAGAGGTCATCCATTGTCTATGGTGGCTTCTTTGATATAGATTTGAAGAGTGGGGCCCTCAGGATGAAACTTCGTTTGAAGGCTCGCATGATCACATTGGTGCTGCAAGGCTCCATTTAGATCAAGGCTTGTCCAAATCTTCACATAAAATCCCGGATGGACTTAGACTCCATCATTTTCAAATTGCTTAGGCTACTGAGGCCCTGTTTATGCCTAGAGGAGCATAATGGTGTTCCACAAACACCTCTGACAATTCTCGAAAGTCATTGATTGAATTGGTCGGGGGTTGATGGAACTAGACAAGGGTTGGGCTATATAGGCTAGTGGGGAATACTTTGCATAAAAGTGCATTGTCTCCTATGTCCAGGGTTATTACTTGGTGATAATGGTCGAAATGGTCTATGGTACCATCATACATGGTGAATTTAGGTATCGTGAACCTTGGGGGATGCCTTTTTTGTACGATATGGGGAGTCAGGAGTGTTGACAACATATCATCAAGAAGGTGTGTGGTGGTTCTGAGCGAAGCTTTCTCGATGGCCTCACACAGGAAAACTATTTGCTCAGTTCATGGTCGATTAGTGTCTTTTGGGCGATACCTTTTGGTTCAACCCTGGGCAGGGTTGATAACTTTGCTCAAGGAGTTCTCTTTCTAGGGTTTGGCGGTTGCATATCCCCTCTCGAGGGTTTGTAATCCTAGGTGGATCAGCTCATTCGATAGACCCAAGAGGTTTTTTTTCGAAAGGCCGACTAGGGCCTCATCATCTGTCGATGGTTCTTGGATAGCTGCATTGAGTTGGGCTACCAATATCTTGTTTTGTTTCCTCAACCGATCAACAATTCTTCTCAACTCATCTAGTTGTCTCTGATACTCCATTAGCTAGGGCTCAGGTGCCAGCTATTGCTCCATAGTTGGCAAGACAACATACGTATTATCGGCGTGGCTAGCTACCCATGTAGTCATCATGGTTGACCTTTTTGTTACGTTGCCATAGATGGCGTCAATTGTTGATGCACAATCGTTTTGAAGACGAGGATCTAATGACTATTCGGAGGACTAGACTAGCTACCTTTAAGTGTGACCTTCTCTTCTGATATGTGCCTTTGCTTTTTTACCTTTCCTTTATTCTTCTTCTCCTTTTATAGGGCTTCCAAGTTATCAACTGACTAGTCAAGTACGTCAACTTTTTCTTAGGGGAGTGGTGTGTTAGGGGACAACATCAAAGGTTGCATAGCATCCACGGTTGGGTGGACGGAACTTGTTTTAGGCGACGCATAGGTGACCTTTCCAGTATTTGTTTCTAACAAAATCTGTTAAAGATTTGCTTTGGGACTTGCTCCTTGTATCAATCTTTTCGCAATCCCTTGTTTCTCATACTAGTCTTGTCGCCACTCCTCGTTCCTTGTATCAGTCTTGTCGTAGCCCTTGGTGTCTATGCCACATAAGTTAGGGAGTAGGCTAGTATGTTGTTCTCGAGACCACATATGTTTAGATTTTCTAATCGACTATTAGGGGCCCTAGGTGATCCAAGCTTTGATTTTTCAAGCATCCTATCCCAATGGGCGACCCATGGTGGTTGTTTCTTGGGTGAGCTCTATTTATCCTGGGAAAATTTGATTGGGTGAGGTGGTGTCATTCTCTTTTGGTTAGAGGTTCATTGACTTGGTTCCGAGAACCATTACGTCTAAGGAGATCTATCTGGATCGCACAATTTTGGTTACCCTTTCAATAAAGGCTTTAGTTCTATTGATGGGGGTGGTACCGACCACTTGAATGGGTGGGCAGACTCGTGGGTGGCCAACAATTAAGCCCAGTATCCCCAAGGTATTTTTGTCAAAATGAGGCCAAAAATGGATGAAGAGATGGACTTTCAAAATTGGGTTTTCAATGAACCTTTTAATCAAATAACCAAAAAATAAGGCATAAATATACATAATATATGTGTTAATATGTTATAAAAATAAAAATAAAAATGGCCATCATCAATGGCAGGGTTTCCAACCCCTCAATCTCCGCAAGCCAATAAGAAAGTGGTGAACAAGAGAATAGTAAAGCACATTCATTCATTTCACCAAATTTTCATCTTGGTGGTGACAGGAAAGCAATAAAAAAGAGTACAATGAAGCATATTAATTCCAATAATATGTTCCTAACTACCAAAAATGAAAATGGCTTCTTTTGGGTTGCTAACATTGGAACATGCCCTCATGTCTCAAAAATTGATCCTGCTATTTTATACATTTGGGTATCTTTCAAAATATATGCATGAATCCAGATTTAAATAAATGGTAAAATTATAGTGTTCAATCTCTATACTAACCTATATATTTTAATTTAATTTATATTGATTTTTATTATAAATATTCTTAATTTTTAACTATTTATTAAAATAAAAGCTCTATTTATTTCTATTTTTCTTGTTTAATACTTTTTAGTTATTTAAACCAAAGGTTAAAAAATAAAGACTTAACTTGAACCCATCTCTTGCTTTTAATGGATTGTATTTGATAATCATTCTAGCATAGGATCTTTTAAAATATCGACTTAGGTGATATTTGTTTTTTGTTTTAACTTAATTATAAATAGAACTTAAAATTAAATAGTGTTTAATAATGTTAAATATCATGTTGTTTGTTTTTATAACATTTTATTTTTATTAAGTATTAAAAGGTATAAAAAAAATTAATATGTTACCTTTTATATTTAGAAAAAACTAAATAGTTTGATTTCTTCTATTCAGTCAAAAATTTATATTAAGTCCTAAAATAAATTATCTAAAGTCTAAAAGCAAAATATTTTCAGGAATTTTTTTTTTTTTTATAAAAAAAACAAACAAACAAACAAACACTCTCTTACTCTTTATTGAAGATTTGAGATTGTTGTTCAATCAATCAAAACATCATAGATAAGTCTGAAAATATTTTGGTAAATATGAGTTAGTTTTTGAAATGGTATGGGTTAGATCAGAAACTTAAATTAAGCTAAAATGTTTTTAAACAATTTTTGAAAACTTGTAGTAATGCTCAAGCGCTCACCAAAGCTCTCCATCATTAAAGCCAACGTTTAAGCACTTATTTAAGTGCTCAAGTGGTGACTAAGTTTGCTTGAGCATTAGTTTCAAAATCCACTAGATTCTAGGAGTTTGTTGTTTGAAATTTTGAGATTTTATTTTATTTTTAATAAGATTTTGTTTCCAATCCTCTATGTTCTTGAGCTTATGTATGCTCTACATAAATGTGTTTTAAACTTGGATGTCCTTATTTTGAAAAACCCTAATTTGCTCTACCATTCCCAAAAGCTCTCAAAGATTTGTTAAACGAATTTTGGATTGTTGGAGAGACTTGCATCACCTTAAGAGTTGAGATGAATCCATTTAAGCACTCAAGGTGCTGCATCAACATGTATCATGATATATGTATTGAAGAGTAAGTTTTAAGTAGTGTTTGTTTAGGTAAAACCATGTATTACGATTTCATATAGTAAATTATTGATTTGAGATCTTAAACTCCATGATTTTTCATCTTCACACTTTGTGTGGAGGGTTTTCTACATAAAATTTTGTCCCCCTATTATTGATTGTTTTGTAAATTATTCATTCTCAAGAAATCAATTAAATTAAAATTTTCAACTCTTGTATTAAAATATTTAAAAATCACTCATTAACCCCCTTCACATTTTACAAGTTAGGTTATTTTTCAACTAATACCTTTTTCTATTGTAACTTCGAATAAAAATTCTCCACTTATCCTTCTTTATGACTTGAACGTGAGTACTCCTTTTAAAACAAAAGAATTATGATATTATTTTCAATATTTTTTAGTGCTTAACTCAATATGAAGATCCAACTGCTTTGTAGAATATTCTACCAAATTTTTTAATAAAATTATTAAATCTCTGAAATTAGGTAAGCAGATGATTGGGCAATAAATGATATGTACAGTTGTAAAACCGCCATTGGGCCATAAAAAACTTATCCATAGCCTACCTCTGTGCCACTAAAAATGACTCTTTAGCTGTACTAAAACTAAATATGATAAAATTATAATACTAATGAAATTCAAATCAATAATAATAAAATGCTAATGAAGTGTGAATGAAATTAATAATAAAATTTTATTTCACTCTTTAATACATGATATTTCTTCTTACTAAATAAGTATAATAATTCTCCTATTTAACAAAATAAAAAATATATATTAACACACTTTTATTTATATTTAATATAATAATATTGAAAATAAAATAATGAAATATTAATGCATTTATGTTTTATATTTAATATAATAATATTAAAGATAAAAGAATAAAATATTTTAAAACTTTTAATTATTTAAATATAATTTTAACTTCTTCATGTTATTTTGAATTATAATAATACATAAACTATATATTTGCGACATAATGATAATAATTGGATTACAATTTAATTATGATAAGAGATTAATAGTCTGTTTGGAAATGATTTTATTAAGTGCTTTTACCCATTTTTAATACTTAAAGAAATAAAAAAAAATAGTATTATAAATGTTAGAAACGCTTTTTAAAATCACTATCAAACTGCTATTAAAAAACTTATTTGATATTAATTTTAGGAAGTATTTTTATTTTTTTTAATTTTAAAAAATAAAATTTTTCATAATAATTTGGAAGTGTTAGTTAAAAAGATTAAAAATATTCGAATTCTAAATCATGAACAGTAATTTTTGTTTTTGTTTTTTTGGCAAAAATCAATTGGTTCCAAAAACTAGAAAAAAAAAAACCATTAAAATTCATAACACATGGATTAACTCAATAAGGCATGTCATTAAACAAATCAGCAACAACTCAATATGAACATGGAGATTTCACATGGAAAAAAAACCCCCAAATGGAGGTAAAATTAATAAAATAAAATAAAATATATTCACCAATCCACCATGTAAAGTGGAAAAGCAATGGTCCCAGGGGTCCTTTTCCCTGGACATGTATCATAAAGAGATGGATAGTACAGAACAGCAATTGTTTTCTTCTCATGCTTATTGGAGTCTGCCCTTGACTTTACTGGGTTCTATCATAAACTCTCTATCTCTGGCATAGCTGACAAGTACAGGTCATTTCATGTGGATCCCAATCTCACAATCAACTGCTGCAACTTTGAATGATGTCGAAGGAGAGAGAGAGAGAGAGAGAGCATCGTGGGAACTTATATAGCTGGCAGCCTGGCAAACACGGTAGGGGAAGAGATGAAGAGATCTAGAGAGAGAGAGAGAGCACGTTTATTATTGGGAGAATTGTGCTCCTCCTATTACCTTGTAAGGATATGACAATGGACAAAAATACTCATTTCATGTGGATCCCAATCTCACAATCAACTACTGCAACTTTGAATGATGTCGAAGGAGAGAGAGAGAGAGCATCGTTGGAACTGATATAGCTGGCAGCCTGGCAACCGTGGAAGAGATGAAGAGATGAAGAGATCTAGAGAGAGAGAGAGAGAGAGCACGTTTATTATTGGGAGAATTGTGCTCCTCCTATTACCTTGTAAGGATATGACAATGGACAAAAATACTCATTTCATGTGGATCCCAATCTCACAATCAACTACTGCAACTTTGAATGATGTCGAAGGAGAGAAAGAGAGCATCGTTGGAACTGATATAGCTGGCAGCCTGGCAACCGTGGAAGAGATGAAGAGATGAAGAGATCTAGAGAGAGAGAGAGAGAGAGAGCACGTTTATTATTGGGAGAATTGTGCTCCTCCTATTACCTTGTAAGGATATGACAATGGACAAAAATACTCATTTCATGTGGATCCCAATCTCACAATCAACTACTGCAACTTTGAATGATGTCGAAGGAGAGAAAGAGAGCATCGTTGGAACTGATATAGCTGGCAGCCTGGCAACCGTGGAAGAGATGAAGAGATGAAGAGATCTAGAGAGGGAGAGAGAGAGAGAGAGAGCACGTTTATTATTGGGAGAATTGTGCTCCTCCTATTACCTTGTAAGGATATGACAATGGACAAAAATACTCATTTCATGTGGATCCCAATCTCACAATCAACTGATGCAACTTTGAATGATGTCGAAGGAGAGAGAGAGAGAGCATCGTTGGAACTGATATAGCTGGCAGCCTGGCAACCGTGGAAGAGATGAAGAGATGAAGAGATCTAGAGAGAGAGAGAGAGAGAGCACGTTTATTATTGGGAGAATTGTGCTCCTATTACCTTGTAAGGATATGACAATGGACAAAAATACTCATTTCACTTACCACATAATAAATTGTTCGGGCTCGTGTGGTGATCACGGGAACTAGTATTTATTCCACCACTCTCCCTTATTCAACCATTTTTAAAATTTTATTATTTTTAAAATTCTTTTATAAATAATTAAAAATCAACATTATTTTTTATTTTTAAATTATAAATAAACAAAAATTACATTAATAATTCAAAAACCATTTTGAAAAATACCCTTTTAAAAAACATGTTAATTTGAATGAATAAAATCTATCTTTTATATTTTAAGTGTAAATAATTTAATGATTAAAACACTATTAAAATAAACATATTCATGATTTTCTTTTCTTTTATACATTTAAATTTTCTCTTTTTGAAAATACGTTTAATTAGAAACTGAAAATTGAAAACATTGTTTTTTATATGAAAATAATAAAAAAAATTAAATTTTATTTATTGATTATTCTTTTTTATTTTTTTTCATTAGTTATTTTAATAATAAAATAAAAAATATAATATGTTCATAATTAAACAAAGGAATCAATTGTGTGTTTTTTTTTGTGTTACTATCTTTTACATGAAAAATAATTAATATATTACTCTTTTTAATTTTATTTTCCCTATTATTCTTTTTTGTGTAATAAAAATTCTAATATATCCATAATTAACTAAGTAATAGATTAATTGTGCACATTTTGATATATTAAAATAAATTACTTTCTAATTTAATATGAGATATTATTGATAAAAAAGAAATAAGATATGATATTGTAATACTCATCCCATGTAATTTTTTTTATATGGTATATGTTTATTCGATTATCTACCCCACTAATGATAAATATGAACATAAATTGGGTTTAATTTTTCCTTTTTTTCTTGAGTCATGATAATGGAAACATAGTTAACCTAACCAAATGCACATATTGCATTTTAGGTTTATGAAATTTGTGCACATGTACAAAGTATTTATACTAAGTGTATAAAGTAAATGTATTAATTGTATAAGGGTATACAAGAATATCTTCTTTGAAGGAATTTAGCTGATTTTTAAAAACTCAGTTCGCACGTTTCCCTTTACCAAGAATGAGGGACATACCACATTAATTTCATATTTAGAAGGGTATTTTAATATTTTTAAATTATTAAATTATAATATATTATTCAATTTAAAATTAATTAAAAGATGATCATGTTACAAAATAATCGATTAAGACAAAATCTATGTAATTTTTATAAAATAGAAAAATATTCAAATAATTGTCTATAACCTTAAAGATATTATATATAAAAAAATAGTTTATATCATATATATAATTTGTAAGTTAGATAAAAAAAAATAATAATAATAATTTTATGAGGTGTTTTAAACATATTTACTTAAAAAATGGATTTGACAATAATAAATTTTAACCATTAATTTTTAATATTCAATTTGTTGAGTATGATTTTGAAAGAAATAATAGGGGAAATAGTGTCACCATTCAAATTGGGAATCGATCTACCTGGTTCACCAATTAATATGTGAGAGAAAGATGAAGTGAATATAGAGAGAGAAAGAAATAATTGAGGAAATAGTGTCACCTCTCAAATTGGGAATCCATCTACATGGTTACTGTTGAGATATTAGGAATGCTTTCGTTATATCATTCTTTTCTTGTATCATTCTTTCCTATTCTTAGAATGGTGATTACCCTCTATATATACTCTGTACATGAACGAATAAAAGAATGAATGAAAAAACTACCATTTATCAATTTGAAGATGGTATTAGAGCCATGGAATTGAAATCCTGGATATTTTGTCGCTATGGTAGTCCGATAACAATCAACCATCCTAAGACAAGCCCTAATATTGATAAGTCAACCTTCAAATGCACTCACTGCAATAAGATTGATCCCACCAGTCTGGATATCCCACAATTTCAAAGCAACGACTCTTGGTATGACCAGGAAAACAATGAGGAACCGAGGGTTTGAACCATGCACCTTTAGATCATGTTTAGGCTATCACCACTTTGTTATTAATGATAATTGTGATCAACGGAAGAAGGATTCCAAGAAAATCTTGACTGCAACTGTTGCCGAAATAAAAACAGAGGCTAATGTTGCTGAGAAAGCCTCTGCATTGGTAGCCGCTACAGATCATGGTGGTAAGTTTTTAAATACTTTTACACCTGTTATTAATAGTGCATGGATAATTGATTCTGGTGCTACAAATCATATGACTTTTGATTCTAGACAGGTTTCACCTCTTAGACCTTCCTCACAAAAAATTGTTTCCACAGCCAATGGTAACACAACCCCAATCATTGGGGAAGGATCCTTAACTCTTACTGATACTTTGAATTTGGATTCTGTTTTAGTTGTTTCATCTCTAGATTATAATATTTTGTCAGTTTCTCAAATCATTGCAGCCTTATCTTATATTGTCATTTTTTTGGCCTGAATTTTGTGTGATTAAGGACATCCAAACAAGATAGATAATTGCTTGTGGTATTAAGCGGGGAAAACTCTATTACTTGGACTTGCAGTCAAAGGATTCAAATAAGTTGCAACAAGCCTTGATAATAGATGGATCTGAGGAGGAAAAGAAAAAGTCTGAAATTTGGTTGTGGCATCAACGTTTGGGACATGCTTCCTTTGGTTATTTAAAAAAATTGTTTCCTAGTTTGTTTGCAAAGAGTGATATTTCTGGTTTCCGTTGTGATATTTGTGAATTGGCTAAAAGTCATCATGCTTCTTTTTCGTTAATTTTGAATAAAAGTCTGTTTCCTTTTATGGTTATACATTATGATGTTTGGGGCTCATCCAAAGTCCCAACTTTGAGTGGCTCACGTTGGTTTGTTACTTTTATTGATGATTGTACCAGAATGACATGGTTATGCTTGATGAAGACCAAAGATGAAGTGAACTTGTTGTTTCAAAAATTTCATAAAATGATTGAAACTCAATACAATGCAAAGGTTTGGGTTTTGCGTAGTGATAATGGTGGAGAATATTAGAGTTTTGATCTTCAAAAGTATTTGGAAGAACATGGCATCATTCATCAGACTACTTGTTCCAATGCACCCCAGCAAAATGGAGTCGCTAAACGGAAAAATCGGCACTTGTTAGAGGTTGTTCGTACTCCTTGATAGGAGCAAAAATACCGATATCTTATTGGGGAAAAGCAATCACATATGCCGCATACTTGATCAATCGGGTACCTTCTAGCTCAATTAACTTCCAAACACCTCCAAGCTCTTACTAATGCCATAGTTGCCCCAACCGTCCCAAATCTACCTCCTCGTGTTTTTGGTTACGTGGCATTTGTGCATCTACACAAACACCAACGCACCAAGTTAACTTCCCATGCATAACAATGTGTGTTTGTTGGATATGCATTGCACAAAAAGGGATATCGATGTTACCATCCTCCAACTCGACGAATGTTTATTACAATGGATGTGGTGTTTCATGAAGATTCGATATATTTTTCATCTGAGTCTGAACTTCAGGGGGAGTACCATAAGGAAATTCAGACTCTCGATTATGATTATCATATCTTTGAGGAGGATGAATCTGGACAATCTGAACTAGTGACCTAGGAAGCGGGTGAGTTGTCAACAATTTGGGTCCGAAGATGTCTTCACTGAAATACCAAACCAATCCTCGTCTGCTAAGGGTGTTCTTAATTTGGAACCTGATCCATTCATGAAACAGTTACCACACCGTCATAATAGAGGTATTCCTAAACCCACATATGAACCTGAAGTGTCTACCAAAGTCAAATATCCCATAAGCAATTATGTGTCTAACCATCGTTTGTCTGAATCAAATAAGTCATTTGTAAATCAATTATCTACTGTAGCTATTCCTAATAGTGTGTAGGAAGCCTTAGCTAATCCAAGGTGGAAAGCAACCATGAATGAAGAGATGAAATCATTGCAGAAGAATGAAACATGGGAACTCGTAGAATGTCCACCAGAAAAGAAGCCAGTTGGGTGTCGTTGGATCTATACTGTGAAGTACAAGGCAGATGGTAGTATTGAACGATTTAAAGCAAGACTGGTAGCAAAAGAGTACACTCAAACTTATGGAATTGACTACACAGAGACATTTGCACCTGTAGCTAAGATCAACACAGTTCGAGTATTACTGTCTTTAGCTGCAAACCTAGATTGGCCATTACAATAGTTCGATGTGAAAAATGTCTTTCTACATGGCGAGTTATCTGAAGAAGTATATATGGATCTTCCACCAGGATGCATGGTGTCAGAAAAGCAATGTCAGAAGGTGTGCAAATTGAAGAAGTCATTGTATGGGTTGAAGCAATCCCCGAGAGCATGGTTTGGAAGGTTCACAAAATCAATGAGAGCTTTTGGCTATCGTCAAAGTAATTCAAATCACACTTTATTCCTGAAAAAGCAACATGGTAAGATTACAACATTTATCATATATGTGGATGACATGGTAGTTACAGGAATTAATCCTGAAGAAAGAAAAGCTTTGCAAAATTATCTATTTAGAGAATTCAAAATGAAAGATCTAGGTCCTCTGAAATACTTTCTTGGGATTGAAGTTTCTCGATCAAGTGAAGGAATTTTTCTATCTCAAAGAAAGTATGCCTTAAATCTTTTACAGGAGACTAGAATGTCGGGATGTCAACTTGTTAATACACCAATAGAAGAAGGTCTCAAATTGTGTGTTGAGTCTAATCAAGTATTAACCAATAAGGGAAGATACCAGAGACTTGTGGGGAGATTAATGTACTTAGCTCATACAAGACCAGATCTTGCTTATGCATTGAGTGTAGTGAGTCAATACATGCATAATCCTGGAGAGCAACATATGAATGCAGTCATGTGTATTTTGAGGTATTTGAAGAATGCTCATAGGAAGGGAATTTTGTTCGCTAAAAATGTTGATCATCAGAGTATAGAAGTATATACTGATGCTGATTGGGCCGGTGCAGTGGATGATAGGCGATCTACATCTGGTTACTTTACCTTTGTAGGTGGTAATTTTGTGACAGGGAAAAGTAAGAAGCAAAATGTCATCGCTCGTTCAAGTGCAAAAGCGGAATTTAGAGGTATGACTCTAGGACTTTGTGAGGCATTATGGCTAAGACTCCTCTTACAAGATTTAGGTTACCTATCTAGGCAACCAATCCGATTGTTTTGTGACAATAAAGCCGCATGTGACATTGCTCATAATCCAGTACAACGTGATCGTACAAAGCATGTTGAGGTGGATAGATTCTTCATTAAGGAAAAGTTGGATGATAAGATTGTGGAATTGCCTAAAATTCGATCAGAAGATCAATTGGCTTATATCCTCACCAAAGCTGTCTCAAGTCAAGTGTTCTTAAAATTTTTAGACAAGTTGGGCATGTGTGACATCTATGCACCAACTTGAGGGGGAGTGTTGAGATATTAGGAATGCTTTCTTATATCATTCTTTCCTTGTATCATTCTTTCCTATTCTTAGAATGGTGATTACCCTGTATATATACTCTGTACATGAACGAATGAAAGAATGAATGAAAAAACTACCATTTATCAATTTGAAGAGTTACACCCATTAATATGTGAGAGAAAAATGAAGTAAAGAGAGAGAAAGAGAGGGGGGGTAGGGAAGTAGATTGTTTTTTTCGTTTTAACAGGCTTGGACCAAGACTCATCTCATCTCAAAATACAATTCTTCCCTTATCATACCGACATTATTGACATCCATGATAGACAGAGATGACAGAGACAAATAGTAGGTTTAAGTATAGAGTGAGTGAGGAGAGAGAGAACAATTTTTCGTGAAGGGGAGATGTTTTTGTTCCAAAATTTTAAAATAAAATCAATTGATTAAACCAAGCAAATGGCTCAGAGGGAGCTCTTTTATTTCATAGGCTGGAGAATAGAGACTTGAAATTTCTCTTTTCTCCAGATGTGGTTACACTTACACCAAGGAAATGGTTCATAGTACGAATGTCTTTTATTTTAATGTGATCGCTCCATGCTAATTCAAATAAAAGCAAGCACTCTAAGAACGAGTTCAATCAGTAATACAACTTCATATCAACACAAGTTAACTTTCTCTAAAGAATACTGCCTTGTCCCAATTCATCCAAAAAAACCTTCAGATTGTAGTCCGAAGATCCACCATCTTTCACAGCTTCCCTTGCCAAATCCTTCCATTTCCCAGCATTCCTTCTCAATTCTTCCCCTCTTTCTCCACGGCCCATGACGACTTCCAAGCACCTCTTGATCTCCTCGCTTTCAACTATTCCCTCCTCATTCGCTGTCACCCGAATGCCTGTCTTCCACAAATCTTCAATTAGCTTGGCGTTGGTCCCTTGATCTGTCCATTGTGGAAATGCTACAACTGGAACCCCAGAAGCTAGGCACTCTAACGTTGAGTTCCACCCACAATGTGTAATGAAGCATCCCAATGATGGATGTGACAAAACATCCAACTGAGGACACCAAGCCACTATCATCCCTTTCTCTTCCAACTCTTCTCTGCAACTCAGCTTCTCTTCTTCCACTTCTCCGTTTCCGGGTGCTGATCTTATGACCCACAAGAAAGGCCTGCCGCTGTGTAGCAAAGCACGTGCAATCTTCTCCATTTGTTGCTTTGACAGAACGCAAAGTGTCCCAAACGATACATAAACGACTGATGACTTGGGCTTGGAGTTCAACCAATCGATGCAGTCACTCGGATCTTGTAAAATATCTCCTCCGAAGGAAGTATCAGATGGATCTTTAGCATCCAAGAAAGCATATGGAACCAAAGGTCCAATTCCCATCACTTCAACCTTATCCACAGCTCGTAGAGCCTCGGCCTCTAGTGCGTTGAACGTGTTCACAAGCACTTTGGGGTTCGTCTCTTTCCTTAGTGCCTCCATTTCCTCTTGAAATGTTGAGAGCACCGAAGCATATATGTTTGAAGAGAGTAAAAAAGACGGAATATCACAGCTAGACAGCAGTATTGGAAGCCCCGGTAACTCAATTGGACTTGAACCCTCATTGCTGCAGTCTCCAACCACATCACCATAACCATTGAAGTAATGATAGAAAATGGTGAAAACAGTGGCGCTCTGAATCCAAAGAAGCGCCGACGGAACCTGAAGGCTACGAGCCAGTTCTGCCGCCCAAGTTAGGAGGATGGTGTGCAGTAAGCAAGTAACTGGTCGGCCTTGGTCAGCGCTCATTGCAGTGATCCGCCTGAGGGTTTCTGATCCACAACGTTTGATCTCGGACATATAGTGCTGGGCATGATCATCGGAGTACTTTATCCCATCATCATAGGCATCGGAGAAGGGGACTAGGGTTAAACCGGGGAGGGTCGGATCTTTGGGCATTCGGCGATGGGCGGAGACGGAGACAGCGAAGGTGACGTGGGCGCCGGTTCTGATCAGGCGCTTGGCGAATTGGAGGGCTGGGTTGATGTGGCCTTGCAGTGGAAGTGATATAATGAGGAAGTGGTGCTGCCCCATTGCTGTGACTGAGGATTGTGTTTGTGGCCCGTGAGTTGCATGGGTGATGTATATAATGATTTGAGGGAACAATAATAATAATAATAATAATAATTAATAAGCTTAAATTTGCAAATTTTTTATTTTAACTTTAATTAATCATTTTAAGCTTAAATTTGCAAATTTATTATTTGTCACTTTAATTAATCATTTTGAGTTTCATTATTAAAAATTATTTTATTAATTTAATATAATATATTTTTATGACATCATAATATATTAATTATCGAAAAATAATGTTAGTTTAATTCAATTCCCTTAGTTTAATTTCGTGCTTCTTTCTCAACTATTGATGTTAAAAATAAATTTAAATTTTATCATATTATCTCATATTCATTGGGGGTAAACTACAAAATAGTCTTTATATTTTTACTTGTATTTCAATTTGGCTTTCAAACCTCTTCTCAAAACAACATCAAATTTAAAATTATGTTCAAACACTAATATGTCCTTAATTTAATTTTAAAAAATTGAAAAAATCATAGAAATTGATGTTAAGAAACATGATAATTGACTCCAAATCATATAAGTTTAAGCTTTTAAGAAAATTGATTGTTCAACATGATATTTGAATTTAGTTTGATCGATCTTATTTGCCTGTTGGATATGAATCTAAGTTCTACCTACCTCTCTATCATACGGATGTGAAAACTATACTTGAAGGAGACTATAATTAATCAATTGTTTTGAGAAAAATTTTGATATACTATGTTTGAATATAATAAATTTATCTATATGCTTTTATAAAATATCTTGGATTTTTTTTCAGAAAATAATAATAAAAACATTAGGTATTATTTACAAAAAAAAAAAAAAAAAAAGTTCTCACTAGTATTTCCGTATGATACATTGATAAAGATGTTGACCTTTTGCTAGAGGGGAGGTCACATAGGCTTTGTGAGTTCTATAGGTACACAAAATTTTATGTGGATCGACTTGGTGGCTCTACCAAATCACAATATCCCTTATTATCCCAAGTCCATTTTTAATTAAAGAATTTACATTTATGTGGTCCAGCTTACAAAGGACTGATTTTGGAAAACGTTAACCCCTCAAAAACAATTGTGTGGAGAGAGTGCAAGTCTACGACTCTCATACTCGAAGTCTTACCTAAGCTTCCGACGTACCACCTACTATCATTGACTATCAATCATGGTATGTGGATGGTGGTGAGTCTGGTGACGCATCATGTCATACTTCATAACACGAAAAATCTTATTGCAAAGTAGTGCTTGGTCACTAGGGTTCGAGAGCTAGCTTGAGCACTCCAAATGATTTTTGTTTTTATTATAAAAATAAAAAATATTATGCTTAATTAAAAGTGAGATAAAATTTACATTATTTCATTTATAAAACATGATAAATATGAAAAATATTTTATTAGGATAAATGAAATAAAATTATCAACTTAAACTAAACAAACTATCATATTATTCTAATACTTATTTTTTCATATTTCTTTAAATTCTTTTTATGAAGAGTTTTAAATAATTTGTTATTTATCATTATTTTCTATATTTCTTTAATATATTATTCTTTATATAAGGAATTTTAAATAACATATAATTACATACTATGTAACCACCCATATGATGCTTTAGAACACGTCTAGAACACGTTTACATAATTAAGAGTTTTAAAACACATCTATATAATTAAGGAACTTATATTTATATAACGTCATAAACTTTCTTCCATATTTAATGTGAGATATTATAATCACCCCTCACACATATACACCGTTTTTCAAACAGACAAACGCCCTTATGAGACTAAACAAACCCCCACACCAGGGTTGGGGATTGAATTTAGTATTATTTGTAGCGACCCATACCTAATTGTATAGATATTGTTTACTCTGAATTCAAATGAGTTCTCATGGTTTTAAAACGTATCTACATAATTAAGAAACTTGTATTTATATAGTATTAAGAACTTTATCTCATATTCGATGTGGGATATCATAAACACTTCTCATGTAAATACAACGTTTTCGTTGTATCCTACAAAATTGTAGGGCTAAACAAATAGGCACCCCTCACAGGGCCAAACAAACCCTCGTACTAGAGTCAGAGATCAGTTTTGATATAATTTGTGATAACTCATATCCAATAGTGTAGATGTTGTCTGCTTTGAATCCAAGAGCCCTCACAACTTTAAAATGCGCCTACATAATTAAGGAATCTATATGCATATAGCGTTAAAAACTCTCTTCTATGATATCACATATTAATCACTCTTACAAATTTTTTTAGTATTATTAATTTTTTTTAAATTAAATAATTTATTGTCTATTATTATTATTATACATTATTTTTTTTCTCTATATTATTATTTTTAGTAACGTGCATAGCACATACATATCATTTTACTAATATCGATAGGAAAAGTCTTTAAACTGCTACGAGAGAAAGTGGGGTTCCCGCCAATTCTATTAGTGTACTGACAAAGTGAGAACCTTTAACAATTACTTTTAGTAACACCTGCATATCACCTGTTATTAGCCCAACCTTTACAATTGCACTCGAGGCCTCCACTTCTATCAATCCACTAACAAAACGAAACGGGAGAGTTGTGTTTATAGGTTGTTATATGATAAATATATGGTTTTGAAAACCCATGTAACTGAAATATGAGATTTGTCTGATAATGAAAAAAATATTATGTGTGTCATGCACTATGTACTATTTATATTTGTATTTCCAAAATTACCCCTCCATACATCCCTATCAGCAACCATCACCAATCAAGCCCACTCTCATACGCTACATGTTTCGCATTGCCCCTTGTTTCTTTCCTTCTTTAACCCACCTCACCTCATTTGTTTTTATTTTTTCTATTTTTCTGTTTTATACTTTTAAGTTAAGAATAAAATTAAAAAATGGGTGGGTGGGGAAATAACCGTCTTAAAATAAAATAATTGGAAGAAAAAACGAAAAGAGAAAAAAATAAAATTCTAAGAAATAAACTACAAAGATAAAAAATAGAAAAAGAATTCTAAGAAAGAATCTGACACTAAGATTTATATATTATTGTTTTTATAATTTAATTTTAATAAATATAGATATAAATATCTATAGAAAAAATAAATTATTTTTAAATTTCATTTAATTGGTTGTTAAAAATAAATAAAAAATTATAAATCGAGATGCAATAAGTGTATCATCATTTATTTTATATCATTGAATATATTTGAATTAAATATATTATAATTTTAATATTAAATATATCTTCAAGTTGGAAATATTATTACCATATGTTATAATATTATTGTGGACCCCACATTTCGGCTCATGCGTTTTCCACTCGATGGCGAGCTCGATTTTTATATTATTTGGAAAATGGATTTTATTGATTAAGAAAATGACTTGGAGTCGCCACTTATTTTTGTTTTGGAAAAGGTGGTCTGTGAAAAATCGGATCGGGTTCGGGGGTTAGGTTACTTATCGGGAAGGTACAGTAAAGACCGTAGCACCCTTCTAAATCCCTAAAGTCGAGTCTTTACTAATAAAATGAAGCTGACGTGGCAACTGACGAGGAAATCAATGAATACTCAGAGTGATCATGCACATGTGAGAATCAAAACACTCAACAAAGAACGATCAAAGTGAGAGTGGGGCATACCTTGGCATCAAACGATCAATGCGCTATCAAAAGAGGTGGTTAGTGCACAATTAAGGAATAATTTCGAGCATGTCATAGAGCAGAATAAAATCAATCATGCGTGGCAATTAAATCAATCAATCAATCAATCAATTTATAAAAATCACTTATGTGGGGCCCCCACCAAAGGCCGTTTATTTTTGCATGAATTAATTCTATAAATCCATTATTCGGAACTGCAAAGTTAAATTCATGCTCATTAAAAATGTGAAAATTTTGAAATTATTAAAAACAAAGAGGATTTATAAAAAAAATGTTTGCTGGAAATAATTACGACAACCAATTTTATATATTATTATTTTTTTAAGAAAAGAAAAATATTTAGAATCAAGAAAATAAGAAAAAAAAAAAAAGAGAAAATGATAAAACTGATAATAATAATAAAAATGATGATGAATAAATAAATAAAAATAAAAAGTAAAAGATGTATGGCAAATAGAAAATGGTGAAAATTGATTTATTAAAAAAAAAAGAATTTATTTAAGGTAAAGAAAGAAAACTTGAAGAATTTAAACCTTTGAAAAAGATTTTATTTGAAAATCAATTTTTGAAATCAATGCATGGGAATATAGGGGTATGACACGTGGGTCTTAAGAGTGGCCACCCAAAGGTGGCCATGCATGCCATACTAGAGAGAGAATGGGTCTATGGGATATAACACAAGCGTAAGCTTCAGAAAGCTCCATTTCGGTGGCGGAAAGGCAGCCAGTGAAAATCCGGGGAGAGTTGGGTGCATCGAGGCAAGAATTGGGAGACCCAAATCCTGATTTCTTGACCGGAGATTGAGACAAGCAAGGAGAGAAGGGACCGAGTTGAGAATTCCTAGTTTTGATGCCGAAATCGACTGGAGATTTTGGAGATTCGGCCGGAGAGATGACGGAAGTGAGCGAGGAGGCAGTGACGCTGGGTAAATTGCGGGCCTCTGATGGACTTTGACCAGCAGTAGCAACAAATTCAAGTGTCTCCTGTCGGCATCTGCCTAAGCACGGACAAAACCACCTAGAACGAAGGTGGAGAATTGACCAGTGAACACCCCATCCTCGTCCAAATGCCCTATATTTATCTGAATAGATGCATGGTCCTTTGAAGTAATTAGCCTATTTGTGGCAGAACATTTCTTAGGGATGTATAGATTCATGTTTTGACCCTCTTCGTTCTGCATTTTTGCCTTGTGTTTGCGACTACACCGAAATCAGGAAACGTGAAGGACGAGAGAAGCTGCCACAAAATTCATTTGGTGTAATCTTCAAGCCCAGAGCGTCATCAGTGTAGAACCGAAGCATGTTGCTCCCGCTGCTGCCACTGCCATTGGTATGGTCTCCTCTATTATCGGTGAGTGGAACTGGCAGAAAGCTTCTGGTTCAGCGTCATTGGGTTGGCATGAAGTGCCCAAGACAGCAGCCAGGGCTAGACAGCACAACACCCAGCCTCCAATGCACACTCCTACACTGCAATGTGCTTCAACACCCGGACTCTTGGCTGGTGCTGCTCCCATGGCGGCAGGCGGCGGCATGGATCTTCAAGATACAAATCTGCTGGACAAATAAATTCATTTCTGCTCTCTGATGCAGCAGCCCGAGATGAACTTTGCAGACGTGTTGTCACCGACATGGTCGAGGAGTTCTTTGACGGGCACATTGGCTTAGTCGATATCCTTGTCAGCGCGGATATACCGACAGCAGTGGAGCATCTCAGGTTGTGGGTTGTCTTCTTTTGCCTTGAGAGGCTTCACAACTTCCCATGCGGGGTCATCTCTTCCAAAGTGTCCGTATGCGGCTATCTTCAAGAACCCCGACATCACTTCCATGTGGGCTCTACCAAGAACAAATCCAGTCCCAGAAGTTGCTACAACTAGCATGCTGAGGCGAGCTTTAGAGAGCTCACAGTAACAGCGACCGTAGTGGCGAGCGTTTCCGAGCAGCATCTTCAAATTGATAAATGGTAGTTTTTTCCATTCATATTTTCATTCGTTCATGTACAAAGTATATATAGAGGGTAATCACCATTCTAAGAATGAGAAGGAATGATACAAGGAAAGAATGATATAAGGAAATAACAACTAATATCCTAATATCTCAATATTCATAATATCTCAATATTCCTAATATCTCAACTTTCCTAATATCTAAACATTCCTAATATCTCAACACTAAATGATATAAGGAAAGAATGATATAAGGAAAGCATTCATAATATCTCAACACTCCCCCTCAAGTTGGTGCATAGATGTCACACATGCCCAACTTGTCTAAAAATTTTGAGAACACTTGACTTGAGACTGCTTTGGTGAGGATATCGGCCAATTGATCTTCTGATCGAATCTTAGGCAATTCCACAATCTTATCATCCAACTTTTCCTTAATGAAGAATCTATCCACCTCAACATGCTTTGTACGATCACGTTGTACTGGATTATGAGCAATGTCACATGCGGCTTTATTGTCACAAAACAATCGGATTGGTTGCCTAGATAGGTAACCTAAATCCTGTAAGAGAAGTCTTAGTCATAATGCCTCACAAAGTCCTAGAGTCATACCTCTAAATTCTGCTTATGCACTTGAACGGGCGACGACATTCTGCTTCTTACTTTTCCCTGTCACAAAATTACCACCTACAAAGGTAAAGTAACCAGATGTAGATCGCCTATCATCCACTGTACCGGCCCAATCAGCATCAGTATATACTTCTATACTCTGATGATTAACATTTTTAGCGAACAAAATTCCCTTCCCAGGAGCATTCTTCAAATACCTCAAAATACGCATAACTGCATTCATATGTTGCTCTCCAGGATTATGCATGTATTGATTCACTACACTCAATGCATAAGCAAGATCTGGTCTTGTATGAGCTAAGTACATTAATCTCCCCACAAGTCTCTAGTATCTTCCCTTATCGGTTGATACTTGATTAGGCTCAACACACAATTTCAAACCTTCTTCTATTGGTGTATTAACAGGTTGACATCCCGACATTCCAATCTCCTGTAAAAGATCTAAGGCATACTTTCTTTGAGACAGAAAAATTCCTTCACTTGATCGAGAAACTTCAATCCCAAGAAAGTATTTCAGAGGACCTAGATCTTTCATTTCGAATTCTCTAGATAGATAATTTTGCAGAGTTTTTCTTTCTTCAGGATGATTTCCTGTAACTACCATGTCATCCACATATACGATGAGTGCGGTAATCTTACCATGTTGCTTTTTCAGGAACAAAGTGTGATCTGAATTACTTTGACGATAGCCAAAAGCTCTCATTGACTTTGTGAACCTTCCAAACCATGCTCTCAGGGATTGCTTCAACCCATACAATGACTTCTTCAATTTGTACACCTTCTAACATTGTTTTTCTGACACCATGCATCTTGGTGGAAGATCCATATATACTTCTTCAGATAACTCGCCATGCAGAAAGACATTTTTCACATCGAATTGTTGTAATGGCCAATCTAGGTTTGCAGCTAAAGACAGTAATACTCGAACTGTGTTGATCTTAACTACAGGTGCAAATGTCTCTGTGTAGTCAATTCCATAAGTTTGAGTGTACCCTTTTGCTACTAGTCTTGCTTTAAATCGTTCAATACTACCATCTGCCTTGTACTTCACAGTATAGATCCAACGACACCCAACTGGCTTCTTTTCTAGTGGACATTCTACGAGTTCCCATGTTTCATTCTTCTGCAATGATTTCATCTCTTCATTCATGGCTGCTTTCCACCTTGGATCAGCTAAGGCTTCCTGCACAATGTTAGGAATAGCTACAGTAGATAATTGATTTAAAAATGACTTATTTGATTCAGACAAACGATGATTAGACACATAGTTGCTCATGGGATATTTGACTTTGGTAGACAATTCAGGTTCATATGTGGGTTTAGGAATACCTCTATTATGACGGTGTGGTAACCGTTTCATGAATGGATCAGGTTCCAAATTAAGAACACCTTCAACAGACGACGATTGGTTTGGTATTTCAGTGAAGACATCTTCGGACCCAAATTGTTGACTACTCATATCCAACTCACCCGCTTCTTGGTTCACTAGTTCAGATTGTCCAGATTCATTTTCCTCAGAGATATGATAATCATAATCGAGAGTCTGAATTTCCTTATGGTACTCCCCCTGAAGTTCAGACTCAGATGAAAAGTACATCGAATCTTCATGAAACACCACATCCATTGTAATATACATTTGTCGAGTTGGAGGATGATAACATCGATATCCCCTTTTGTGCAATGCATATCCAACAAACACACATTGCAATGCATGGGAAGTTAACTTGGTGTGTTGGTGTTTGTGTAGATGCACAAATGCCACACAACCAAAAACACGAGGAGGTAGATTTGGGACAGTTGGGGCAACTAAGGCATTAGTAAGAGCTTGGAGAGGTATTTGGAAGTTAATTGAGCTGGAAGGTACCCGATTGATCAAGTATGCGGCAGATGTGATTGCTTTTCCCCAATAAGATATCGGTATTTTTGCTGCTATCAAGGAAGTACGAACAACCTCTAACAAGTGCCGATTTTTCCGTTCAGCGACTCCATTTTGCTAGGGTGCATTGGAACAAGTAGTCTGATGAATGATGTCATGTTCTTTCAAATACTTTTGAAGATCAAAACTCTAATATTCTCCACCATTATCACTACGCAAAACCCGAACCTTTGCATTGTATTGAGTTTCAATCATTTTATGAAATTTTTGAAACAACAAGTTCACTTCATCTTTGGTCTTCATCAAGCATAACCATGTCATTCTGGTACAATCATCAATAAAAGTAACAAACCAATGTGAGCCACTCAAAGTTGGGACTTTGGATGAGCCCCAAACATCAGAATGTATAACCATAAAAGGAAACAGACTTTTATTCAAAATTAACGAAAAAGAAGCATGATGACTTTTAGCCAATTCACAAATATCACAACGGAAACCAGAAATATCACTCTTTGCAAACAAACTAGGAAACAATTTTTTTAAATAACCAAAGGAAGCATGTCCCAAACGTCGATGCCATAACCAAATTTCAGACTTTTTCTTCTCCTCCTCAGATCCATCTGTTATCAAGGATTGTTGCAACTTATTTGAATCCTTTGACTGCAAGTCCAAGTAATAGAGTTTTCCCCGCTTAATACCACAACCAATCATCTATCTTGTTTGGATGTCCTTAATCACACAAAATTCAGGCAAAAAAAATGACAATATAAGATAAGGCTGCGGTGATTTGAGAAACTGACAAAAGATTGTAATCTAAAGATGGAACAACTAAAACAGAATCCAAATTCAAAGTATCAGTAAGAGTTAAGGATCCTTCCCCAATGACTGGGGTTGTGTTACCATTGGCTGTGGAAACAATTTTTTGTGAGGAAGGTTTAAGGGGTGAAACCTATCTAGAATCAAAAGTCATATGATCTGTAGCACCAGAATCAATTATCCATGCACTATTAATAACAGGTGTAAAAGTATTTAAAAACTTACCACCATGATCTGTAGTGGCTACCAATGCAGAGGCTTTCTCAGCAACATTAGCCTCTGTTTTTATTTCGGCAACAGTTGCAATTGAGGTTTTCTTGGAATCCTTTTTCCGTTGATCACGATTATTATCATTAATAACAAAGTGTTGATAGCCTAAACATGATCTAAAGGTCCATGGTTCAAACCCTCGGTTCCTCATTGTTTTCCTGGTCATACCAAGAGTCGTTGCTTGGAAATTGTGGGATATCCAGATTGGTGGGATCAATCTTATTGCAGTGAGTGCATTTGAAGGTTGACTTATCAATATTAGGGCTTCTCTTAGGATGGATGATCGCTGTTGGACTACCATAGTGACAAAATATCCAGGATTTAAGTTTCATGGCTCTGATACCATCTTCAAATTGATAAATGGTAGTTTTTTCCATTCATATTTTCATTCGTTCATGTACAAAGTATATATAGAGGGTAATCACCATTCTAAGAATGAGAATGAATGATACAAGGAAAGAATGATATAAGGAAATAATAACTAATATCCTAATATCTCAACTTTCCTAATATCTCAATATTCTTAATATCTCAATATTCATAATATCTCAATATTCCTAATATCTCAACTTTCCTAATATCTAAACATTCCTAATATCTCAACACTAAATGATATAAGGAAAGCATTCATAATATCTCAACACAGCACATTACCACATTTCGGCGGTTCACTTCGAGAAGAGGAGTCAAATCCATCAAACCCTTCTTAGTACCAAATCCTTCAAGCCTTAGCTAACCAGAGCATCTCATTTTGTGTCCAAACTGGGCTCACGTACTTGCCTTTACAAAATGGCTGATGAGAATGTTTTCCCTCTGGTTTGTTGGTTCCTTGTCTGGAGGCTTGAAGCTCCTCATATTTTCTTTTCAAATCATCACTTGGATTTAAGCTTGCCTGCACATCATTTCTCCAAGCATCCATAACCACATAACCGGCATCAGTGCATGACCCTCTCACTGAACTTTTCTGATCCCAATCAGTCATAGGCAAAGATTTCTTAGTAACCGACCTTGCTAACCGATCAATCTTTTCAATTATATCTTTGGAATGAAAATGCCCTGGCAACTCTAGGTCTTCCAAGATCTCTTCTATTCTCTGCCTCTGAATAAATCTTCAGTTTCATTTCAACCTCCTATGGTTTGGCGTCTTTAGACTAACTCCTGTGAGCATATCCCTAATTTATTGGACATCTCTGCAAGGGATTGCCCGAGAGTCTCTTGCTGCACATTCAGACCTTTACCTTTGGCAACATCAATGCTGAGCTTCTCTTTAACAGAAGATACCCGCTGCTCAGACTGCATAAGTTCAGTTACATTCTCATGTAACTCAGAACGAGCAGCAACAAATGCCTCCTCTGCTTTTCTCAAGCTTAGAAACTGTGCCCAAATGGAAACCAATGGCGATGCTAACAAAACCCTTCTCCTTGGGATTATGAATGACCTCCGAAAATAAAGAGTAAACAGCAAGGGAGCAAACACAAAAAAACAGAGTAGCAATTGGACTAAAGAAAACATTGACCCAAGCTCCACCTCATATTGAATTTAATGGGCTTATGCATGGGTGGAAAAAAAAACAGGGGAATATGATCCCGAATATGTGACTCAAACATCCAAAAGAAAGCTATAAAGGAATCAGACTACTCTAAAGCAAAATTTGCTATGAAGAACAAAGCATGGATACATTATCACATAGTCACGGCAAAACAAAGGATATCAATGGCAATTAAAATGTGGTCTAGCAAACATACCTGAGGGTGCTCCCTTTCTTCCCTCTGTTTTCTTTTAATTTCTCTCTGGTTTTCCTCTATGCTTTGCCGTCTTTCTCTTCCCAGAAAGAATACCCCTTCCAAATTATTCTTCTCCCTCAACCCCCAAAAAAAAAATCCTCCTGTGCCCCTTGCTCCTCAGCTAAAAGCAGCCTCTCTGAAAAGCACCACCACCCTCTGTAACCAGAAACGCTGCCCCCACCCCCTCTCTGTCTTGACCTCCTGTGAAAGTTCTCTCATCTCTCAGGTTCCCCCTCCTCTCAAGCTACTAGCCTCCTCTTCGTTGTTCCCTTTCCAGTAAACGGATGATTTCTAAAATATCCCTTCACTAGCATCCAAAAACCCCTCACCTCTATCTTGACCTCCTGTGAAAGCTCTCCCTTCTCTCAGGTTTCCCTAAGCTCCAGAAAATATGCTTTGTTTTCTTTAGCTTGCCTCACTTCCCCCTTCAAAAATAGCCTACCATCCCCAAAATATCCCTCAACTAACACGTCCAAAAAACATCTGCCCTCCTGCAGCTCTCAGACGCTCCTCCATAACGGCCCGAAGATATTAGAATATCCTCTTGCCACGTGTCAATCCCTGATTTCTTACCTAAAAAGTCACTCCTCTCATGCCACCCTCTCATACCAGCTGCCAAAAGTTCCTCAAAGTCATAAAAATATGTCCTCAAAATATCCTAAAAACTTAGAGACCAAAACGAGGGTCTACGATTATTGTCGAATAATATTTAATGTAGGTTAATAATTAATGTATACTTATAAAATTCATATTTTTTACTCATATACATGATATTATTGTTGAATATATCAATAAAACAATTTAAAAATGTTGATTATTACTTTTTATATCATTTTAAAAAAATTTCTCCAAAATTTTGTCTCAACTATATTTTGTGTCAAAATATTTCTCGATATATCTATAAAATTGAGTTATCGATATATTCGTCAAAATCCATATTTTCATTATTGGTTAGATTTTATAATGATTTTATTTTCAATCATGCTACCGAGTTAAGATTATTTATTTATTTTCAATGGTAAATGATTTATTTTATTTATTATCATTTATATTATGAATATAATGAATTTAAATTGGTATAATATTAAGATCTATTATTAGATAAGATTTTGTAATTTTATTTTTATTTAAAAAAAATCTAAAACATTATCTAAGGGATTTCCTTTATTGTCAATTAAATTTGTCTTATGTATTTATATATATATTTGAAACTTATATGACTTATTCTACAATTTTTTGAAATTCTTATGACCAAAATTTATGTGAAAAAATATGTTATAGTTTGAAGTTAGGCAATTTTTATTTTTACATTTTGTTGCAATAAAATCATGTAAAATAATTTATGGAGCGAAAGCTATGAAAATGAATAATAGATATTATTTACATATTTTTATAATAAAAAACATTAATATTTTGTATATCTATGGTCAAAAGTTGTACATAACAATTTTTTACAATTATACAACTAAAAGCAATATAAAAAAATATTTTTAAATCTAAAATTATGCAAATATTCCATTTGATTGTAATAAAAAATTTTATAATTAGAAGTTATGAGAAAATTATTCTCTTTTATTTTTATTATTAATTTATATTATGGGATTTTAGTATTACTTTTATTTTTAGTTTAGTTTTTTTTATGCAATTATAATTAAATAATATATGTAGAATTATATAAACAATAAATTCTCTTACCTTGTAACTTAGAGAACAATATAATTACAATAAATTTTCAAAACTTGAAGCTATTATCTTAAATATTCGTATAAATTTTTTTGTACAACTCATAGTTTAAAGCTATATAAATTTTATATTTTTTCATAACATGAAATTATGAAAAAAATTATGTGAAACTTTCGTTTTTGAATCGAATTACTGAAAATTTTAATTTGTTATAATTCAAATTTGATTTGATTGTCAGCTCATTATTATGTTTAAGTTATAGAAGTTGAAACTTCTAAAATTGTACATTCCATATTATGAAAAAATTATTACTTTTAAAATATATCTATATATATATGCAGATCTTGTAATTATTAGTTTTGTGCTTATAATATAAAGTAGATTTATTTTAAAATATTTGTCTCATATATTGTATGATATACACATAACGCACAATGGTAATATAGCTCAAGTAAATTTGATTGTAAGCTCTTAAAGAGATAAAATTAGTGACGGTAAATTTATGTCACTAATGATATAAAATTTCATGTGAATGACATTTTATATTCTATCAAATCCAAAAGAGTTTGACATGACGAACATGATTCATTAAGTAAATGATAACATATCAACACATCATAAGTCATGTAGATATATATTATAAAATCAGAAATTTTTATTTAATGACTTATTTCGTTATAAATGTGAAGGGTATTATGATGTGTTGTACAAATTATTATTTTGATGAGACAAATTTTTTTGTCATTAGAGGGAGGAAGCCAATTACAAGAGAATGGTGCGTATTTTGTATTATATATATATTTTTTTTGTTAAACCTTGATAAAATTTTTTATATTATAAACTTTTATTATTTTATCTTTTTAATATTTTTCAAAAGATGTATTAAACGGTTTCTATTAAATTAATTAAAATAATAAAAATACATTTAATCATATAGCTACATCAAATTGTGACCCTTAGACCTTGCCATTTCTCAACCCTCGGGCCTTCCTTTGTGACCCTTAGACCATGTCATTATGTGATTTTCTTGTGTGGTCAAGTGGTTCACCTTTGGTTTTTTGGGACTATATCTTAGGTACTACCTTAATAGCCCTTAGATACCACCTTAATCAACCTTAGGTACTACCCTAACCTACCTTAGGTACTACCTTAGTTAAAGTTGGGTTCTACCTTTCCCAAGCCTCGGACCTTCCTTTGTGACCCTTAGACCATGCCACTATGTGATTCTCTTGTATGGCCAAGTAGTTCTCCTTTGGTTTTTTGGGACTATACCTTAGATACTACCTTAAGGGACCTTAGGTACTACCTTAAGGGACCTTAGGTACTATCTTAAGGGACCTTAGGTACTACCTTAGTTAAAGTTGGGGTCTACATTTCCCAACCCTCAGACCTTCCATTGTGACCCTTAGACCATGCCATTATGTGATTCTCTTGTGTGGTCAAGTGGTTCACCTTTGGCTTTTTGGGATTTTACCTTAGGTACTACCTTAATAGCCCTTAGGTACTATCTTAAGGGACCTTAGGTACTACCTTAGTTAAAGTTGGGATCTACATTTCCCAACCCTCAGACCTTCCATTGTGACCCTTAGACCATGCCATTATGTGATTCTCTTGTGTGGTCAAGTGGTTCACCTTTGGCTTTTTGGGATTTTACCTTAGGTACTACCTTAATAGCCCTTAGGTACTACCTTAAGGGACCTTAGGTACTACCTTAGTTAAAGTTGGGTTCTACCTTTCCCAAGCCTCGGACCTTCCTTTGTGACCCTTAGACCATGCCATTATGTGATTCTCTTGTGTGGTCCAGTAGTTCACCCTTGGTTTTCTGGGATTGTACCTTATGTACTACCTTAATAGCCCTTAGGTACTACCTTAATGTACCTTAGGTACTACCTTAAGGGACCTTAGGTACTACCTTAGTTAAAGTTGGGGTCTACATTTCCCAACCCTTGGACCTTCTTTTGTGACCCTTAGACCATGCCATTATATGATTCTCTTATGTGGTCAAGTGGTTCACCTTTGGTTTTTTGGGACTATACCTTAAGTACTACCTTAATAGCCCTTAGGTACTACCTTAATGTACCTTAAGTTCTACCTTAAGGGACCTTAGTTACTACCTTAGTTAAAGTTGGGTTCTACCTTTCCCAAGCCTCGTACCTTCCTTTGTGACCCTTAGACCATGCCATTATGTGATTTTCTTATGTGGTCAAGTAGTTCACCTTTGGTTTTTTGGGGACTGTATCTTAGGTGCTACCTTAACCTACCTTAAGTACTACCTTAGTAAAAGTGACAATTGAACACAGTCCCCAAAAAACCAAAGTGGAACCAATTGAACACACTCAAAAACCACATCATGACATGCCCCAAGTGGAACCAATTGGGGACTGTGTTCAATTGACAATTGAACCTTAGGTAGTATTTAAGCTAGGTTAAGGTAGTACCTAAGGTTGATTAAGGTGGTACCTAAGGGCTATTAAGGTAGTACCTAAGGAACAGTCCCAAAAAACCAAAGGTGAACCACTTAACCACACAAGAGAATCACATAATGACATGGTCTAAGGGTCACACAAAGGAAGGTCTAAGGGTTGGGAAATGGCATGGTCTAAGGGTCATAATTTGATGTAGCTATGTGATTAAATGTATTTTTATTATTTTAACTAATTTAATATATACCGTTTAATACATCTTTTGAAAAATATTAAAAAGATAAAATAATAAAAGCTTATAATATAAAAAAATTTATCAAGGTTTAACAAAAAAAACTATAATACAAAATATGCATCGTTCTCTTGTAATTGGCTTCCTCCCTCTAATGACGAAAAAATTTGTCTCATCAAAATAATAATTTGTACAACACACCATAATACCCTTCACATTTATAAACAAATAAGTCATTAAATAAAAATTTCTGATTTTATAATATATATCTACATGACTTATAATGTGTTGATATGTTATTATTTACTTTATGAATCATGTTCGTCATGTCAAACTCTTTTGGATATGATAGAATATAAAATGTCATTCACATGAAATTTTATATCATTAGTGACATAAATTTACCATCACTAATTTTATCTCTTTAAGAGTTTGCAATCAAATTTACTTGAGCTATATTACCATTGTCCGTTATGTATATATCATATAATATATGAGACAAATATTTTAAAATAAATCTACTTTATATTATAAGCACAAAACTAATAATTACAAGTTATGCATATATATATATATATATATATATATATATATATATATATATATTATATATATATATATATTTTAAAAGTAATAATTTTTTCATAATATGGAATGTACAGTTTTAGAAGTTTCAACTTATATAACTTAAAGATAATAATGAGCTGACAATCAAATCAAATTTGAATTATAACAAATTAAAATTTTCAGTAATTCAATTCAAAAATGAAAGTTTCACATAATTTTTTCATAATTTCATGTTATGAAAAAATATAAAATTTATATAGCTTTAAATTATGAGTTGTACAAAAAAAATTATACGAATATTTAAGATAATAGCTTCAAGTTTTGAAAATTTATTGTAATTATATTGTTCTCTAAGTTACAAGGTAAGATAATTTATTGTTTATATAATTCTACATATATTATTTAATTATAATTGCATAAAAAAAACTAAACTAAAAACAAAAGTAATACTAAAATCCCATAATATAAATTAATAATAAAAATAAAAGAGAATAATTTTCTCATAACTTCTAATTATAAATTTTTTTTATTGTAATCAAATGGAATATTTGCATAATTTTACATTTTGAAATATTTTTTTATATTGCTTTTAGCTATATAATTGTAAAAAATTGTTGTGTTTTAATGTTTTTTATTATAAAAATATGTAAATGATATCTATTATTCATTTTCATAGCTTTCGCTCCATAAATTATTTTACATGATTTTATTGCAACAAAATGTAAAAATAAAAATTGCCTAACTTCAAACTATAAAATATTTTTTCACATAAATTTTGGTCATAAGAATTTCAAAAAATTGTAGAATAAGTCATATAAGTTTCAAATATATATATATATATATATATATATATATATATATATATATAAATACATAAGACAAATTTAATTGACAATAAAGGAAATCCCTTAGATAATGTTTTAGATTTTTTAAAAATAAAAATAAAATTATAAAATCTTATCTAATAATAGATCTTAATATTATACGGATTTTAATTCATTATATTCATAATATAAATGATAATAAATAAAATAAATCATTTACCATTGAAAATAAATAAATAATCTTAACTAGATAGCATGATTGAAAATAAAATCATTATAAAATCTAACCAATAATGAAAATATCAATTTTGACGAATATGTCAATAACTCAATTTTATAGATATATCGAGAAATATTTTGACACAAAATATAGTTGAGACAAAATTTTGGAGAAATTTTTTTAAAAATGATATAAAAAGTGATAATCAACATTTTAAAATTGTTTTATTGATATATTCAACAATAATATCACGTATATGAGTAAAAAATATGAATTTTATAAGTATACATTAATTATTAAACTACATTAAATATTATTTGACAATAATATTATAACATATGGTAATAATATTTCCAACTTGAAGATATATTTAATATTAAATTTATAATATATTTAATTCAAATATATTCAATGATATAAAATAAATGATAATACACTTATTGCATCTCTATTTATAATTTTTTATTTATTTTTAACAACCAATTAAATGAAATTTTAAAATAAAATAATTAAAAATAATTTATTTTTTTCCATAGATATTTATATCTATATTTATTAAAATTAAATTATAAAAACAATAATATATAAATCCTAGTGTCAAATTCTTTCTTAGAATTTTTTTTTTTTTTTTTATCTTTTTAGTTTATTTCTTATAATTTTATTTTTTTTTTCTCTTTTTCGTTTTTTCTTCCAATTATTTTATTTTAAGACAATTTTTTTTTCTCCCCCCTATTTTTTTATTTTATTTTTAACTTAAAAGTATAAAATAGAAAAATAGAAAAAATAAAAACAAATGAGGTGGGGTGGGTTAAAGAAGGAATGAAACAAGGGGTAATGTGAAACATGTAGCATGTGACAGTGGGCTTGACTGGTGATGGTTGCTCACAGGGAGGTATGAAGGGGTAATTTCGAAAATACAAATATAAATAGTATATAGTGTATGAAACACATAATATTTTTCTCATTACCAAGCAAATCTCATATTTAAGTTATATAGGTTTCCAAAACCATATATTTCCCATATAAGCCTGTAAACACAACTCTCATGTTTCGGTAACAGTAAAGTGCATAGCATGTGTCATTTTTACTTATATATATATATATATATATATATATATAATAAAATAGGTGGAATATAAGAGCCCATTAAAAGACAATTTTTAAAATTTCATAATTCTGTTTGATGGTTATTATCTATTTTTGTTTTTTAAAAATAAAAAAAATTAAAGGAACAAATATTTTTTAAATTAAATATGATATCATACTTTTTCTCTCTCTACAATCTAATATCAATACGAAAAATCTATAAATATAATTTTCCTTTAAATTATAGTTGTTTTTTTTAATTTCTTTTAACTTTTAAAAAAAATCATTAAATAAATAAATTCTAAATCAAATTATACTTTATATATAAAATTTATTAATGTTCAAAATTAATTAAAAATATAAATTTTATTTAATTAGTACTAAAAAAAATCATGGAACTCAATAACATTAGAAAGTCATAAACTAAAATTTTTTTAAATGACTTTTTTAGTTTTTTCTTTACATATATCATATTTTTACAAAAAATTTTATTAAGCAAATAAACTTCAAAATAAGTAAGACTTAATATATTAGATTTATTAACGAGTCCAATAATTTTTAAAAATACTTAAAAATCAAATAATGACCCAATTAATACCATAACTTTATAGACAAAAATTGGTTTAAAATAACTTTATTATTTATCTTTTATATAAAATTATTACTTTTTTATTTTTTTTTTCACTCGATAAATGAATTCCAAATTAAACAAGATTTAATGTGTTGGATTCATTAATAAGTCTAATAATTTTTAAAAATAATGTAAAACTCAAATAATGGTGTGAACCCCGCATTTTGCTCGATGTGTTCCTACTCGATGGTGTAACTCGTTTTTTTTTTTTTTATTTTGTGAAAATTTGATTTTTAGAAAAAGACTTGGAGTCGCCACTTGAAAGAAAAAACTGATCTGTGAAAAACTGAGTCTGGGTCCGACTAAACGAATTGAAGGAATTGTGGCAATTAACTAATTAATTATGGATACCAAAATTAATAACATAAATCAATATACACAAAAGTGATAACAAAATAAAATTATAAGAATGTACAAAATAAATGACAATAGAATTGTGCAAAATGATTTATTGAACTAAATTAAAAAATATTAAAAAAAATAGTTTTCAAGAAATTTCAAAGGATTTTATTAAAAATGATTTTGAATGAGTGATTTCAATTTATTTATTTACAAAATATTTTCTTCAAGTGATTTGATTCAATTTCATTTGTATTTAATTTTCAAAAAAAAAAGTTATTTACCCTTATTATATCAAAAGAATTTATTACAAAATTTCAATTTGGCAACAAAAAATATTTTTACTTGCTTTTACAAAAAAAAAAATGAATGAATTTTTATTTATAAAAATATTTCAATTTGTTTTCATTTAAGAAAAAGTGATTTATACAAATTAAAAAATAAATAAAAACCTTTATTTGCAAAAGAATTTTTAATTAAAAATTAATTTTTGGGACAACTTTATTTATAAAACAATTTTTAGAAAATTTTATTTAAAACAATTTTTCAAATTCTATTAAAAACAATTTTTTTTGGATTTTTCTAAATGCATTTTTTATTAATAAAACAAACTTTCTTTTATTAAACAGAATATTTTAAAATTATTATTTTATTAAAACATATTTACTGAATTATTCCTCTTATTTAAACAAAATTTCTAATTGGTTTGATATCTAATTCTGTACACAATCAATAAATATATACAAACGAATATTTACAAGAACTAATAAAAATAAAACCAAATAAAAGTGAGAAATAAAACATTTACCCAAATAAACTTACAACAAGCTCAATGCCTTCCTACAGCTTTTTCAATCTCATTTTCTTCCATGAAATTCCAAGTTCCATGTGTCATAAATTCGTACTCAATCAATAGAATTGCAAAATAGGTTCATGCAAAAATAAAAATAGTACAAATATAAATATCCGAAAATATGTAAAGTCCAAAATAATTATTCAAACTTCAAATTAGTCTAATAAATTTCACCAATTAAAAATGGGTCCAAATTTGCAAATATAATCTAACAAAAATATCTCACATATCATAGACCCTAATCTAAAGTTTCCAAATTAATAACCAAAACATAAACTCAATTAATCAAACCCAAAACATGTTAAATTAAGATAAATCTCATTAGGCCTAAATTTAATATTCCATAATCCAAACCTAATTTAATATACACCACAATTGTCCTATGTCCAAATTAAATAGTTCAAATTGGCCAAGCTCATATCAAATATTCAAGTCATTCAACAAATCTCACCCACATTGTGGAACCAAAATTCATATCAATTAACAAACCTACATCAATAATATACATGGCCAAAGAAAATAATATCTTAACCGCAATCCAATAAGCCCAAACAAATAACCAATTAACAATAGACCCAAGTTCAAATAAAGAATATGCAATTGATATAATCCAAATATCTCAAATTAATCACCAAATGCAATATAACCACAAACCCACATTAACAAATTTCAAATTAATTCACCAACAATAAATTAACCTAAATTTCATATTAATTATCCAATAACAAATTAACTCAAATTTCATATTAATTAATAAAACTCAAATTTCATATTAATTCAATAATTCAAATATCACAAACAACAATTACTATTAAAATCAAATCAAGAAAAATAAAGAAAAAATAGTAATAATAATAATAACCGATTGTGGGAAAAATGGGTGGAAGGGGAGGGGATTCCGACTGCCAGAAATGGCGTTGCCGGCGGTAGCTTGCCGACGATGACTAACCAACTATGTATATGGAGATGGGTTTCACGGGAAATAAAAATAAATGAAAAAGAAAAAGAAATGGAAGGAAGGAAAAATGAGGGGACATGAGGCAGTGTGTGGAAGAAGATGGAGAAGAAAAAATACTTAGGGTTAGCGTGTGTGGGAGTTAGGAAGGGGAAGAAAAATAAAAATAAAAATGGAAGAGATGAGATAGGGAGATGGGTTGGCTGTTAGGAGTTGGGGGAAATATGAAAAAAAAAGAAAAAGAAAAAAAATGGGAGAGAGGAAATAGGTCAGTTGGGAATGGGAGTCGTGGAGTGTGGGGAGTGGGGAGTGGGGAGTTGCAGAGAGTGAGCAAATGGAGGGGGAAGGGGAAAAAAATGAGAGTGGGTAGGAGAAAAAAATAATAAAAAAAATGAAAAATGAAAAACATAGAAGAAATGAGATGGGGCATGTCTCCATGACGTGGAGGGAATGGGGGTTGGTGGGGGAGAGAGAGGAGAGGGAAAAGAAAGAAGAAATAAATAAAATATAACATAATAATAATAATAATAATAATAATAATAAATAAATAAATAAATAAAAATAATTTACAAAATAATAAAAACTAAGAATTAAAGGGTGAGTAGGCTAAAAATCATATGTAATTGGGATTTAAAATTTATTGACAAAATTAGACTCAAAATTAATGTAAAAATAAAATTTGGATAAATTTTGGGGTCTACAAATGGTCCAATCAATACTAAAAATTTTATGAACAAAAATTAGTATAGAATGACTACTGTTTCTCTTTTACCTAAAATTATTATTATTTTTTTTTCACTAGGGAGATGAATTCTAAATTTTAAAAATGTGTTGAATTTGCTAATAAGTTTGATAATTTTTTAAAATAATTAACTTAAAAGTCAAATAGTGATCCAAGCAATATCATAAATTTATTGACAAAAATTATTTTAGAACGATTCTATTGTTTTTCTTCTGTATAGAACTATTATTTTCTTATTCTTTTCATTGGACAAATGAACTCCACAACTTAATGCATTAGATTCATTAACAAGTTTAATAATTTTTGAGAATAATATAAAACTCAAATAATAAAATCATTAAAATCAGAAATTTATGGATAAAAAATAATTTAGAATAACACTATTGTTTCTTTTCTACCTAAAACCATTATTTTCTGATTTATTTTTTTCATTTGGAAAATAAAACAAATTAAATAAGACTTAATGCATTAGATTCATTAATAAGTTCAGTAATTTTAAAAAATAATTTGAAACTCAAATAATGAACTCACTAGTACAAGAAATTTATGAATAAAATTTGATTTATAATGACTTTATTATTTATTTTCTACACATAATTATATATTTATAAATTTTCTCATTTAAATTAAGTGACACTTTGTATTAAATTTATTAATGAGTTTAACAGTTTTTAAAAATAATTTGAAACTCAAAAAATAACTAATAAAATGGCTTTACCATCTCTATATTCACACAAGTATATTTTTTGAATTTTCTCACTAGGTAAATATATTATAAATTAAATAAAATATAATTAATAATTTAAATTCTTTAATGAATCTTTTAATTTTAAGAATAATTTGGTTATCTAATTTTTAAGAATAATTTGGAATTCAAAAACTTGATCCAATTAATTCTAGATTAAATCAAAACTTTCTAGAATGTTATGTTCACAATTAAATACTAAATGTGTGCATGTAATAAAAAACTTGACCCATCTTTAAGATGAATATGCTTTTATTCTTACCTTAATATGGTGATCATCCACCACTCTTAATAAGATTATTTACAAAATGTTAACAAATGAAAACATCTACAGAACTTTCTCCAAAAGTCCATCACATTAAAAGAATATATTTTATTAACAAATTGTTAAAAAAAATCTAAAAGGGAAAAAAATCAGCTAAAAGAAAAAAAAGTATAATATTCTTTCAATGCTTTAGGATTGTTATGAATGTTTCATTAAAAACCTTACCAATAAAACCTAGTACGATAAAATAGATAGGGAACAACCTTTTATAAATATGCTCCTCTCATGTTAATACCTCATATCAATTTTATAATGAAGGATCCTTGATCTGACATATTTCAATCTGGTGTATTAATCTCCTAAATACTGAGGTTGATAATGAATTTGTGAATAAATTTACTAGATTACCATTTGAATGTATTTGTTGAACATCAATTTGGCCACTTTTCTAGAGATCATGTGTATATAAGAACTTTGGTGAAATATGTTTGGTTCTATTTTCTTTAATATGATCACATTTTATCTATGCAATGTACATAACATTGTCTTCCTATTATATTATTGGGTTAACTTTGATTGATGATAGTCTATATTATTATGATAGAGCTCTTAAAAGAAAACATGATGTAACAAGAGAAATTTTAAATTTTGCATGAAAGATCAAAGTTATAGGTTCTTTACAAGTTGATGAGTTGTTCGCAACTGGTTCATATACTTAGACAATTCATCTGAGGTTGTAATGTACTACCTTTTATTGAATAGATGACTTATTTGGGTATTTAGAATGAGTTTCTCATAGTAAGTGTAGTAGTGTGTATGGTTATATATTGGACAATATCTATAGTGAATCATGACATTAGCTATCGGGTAATCATAATTTCATCAAACTACTATGTTGCATGGATTCTTAACCTTAAGAGAATATTGAGTTAGTATTGAGGTCTTTAGTGACTTTCACAACAAGTGAGACTCTAAGGGACCATATATTCCCTACAGATTGGGTCACCATTAATTAAGGTAGGTGACAACAAGTATTTTCAATAGAGACACTACGATATTTCATAGGATTGAGATAGTGCATGTGCCCTTTTAAGTGATTTCAAGGACTTTTGATCATGAAATTTGTGACATTATAGTAATTACTTAAGTAGGATTTGAAATATGTCTTTTGTAGACTACCAAATGATAACAAAATATGAGGATTTGAGACTAAAGGATAGTAGGTGTAATCTTGAGAGGTTGATAGTTTCTATATACCTTGTTAGATTACAAACATTAGTTCATTGGAAGTCTACTACATGCAATGGATAGTAGATTGTAGACCTAAATAAAAAATAAAAAAATCAATTTTCATCTTGAAACAATTTCATAAGGTATTGGAGTACAATTAACTCTATTTCCTAGAGTGTTAAGTCAAATTCAAAACTAGGTTCTAAAGGAGTTAGTATTTACTATGGATCTCAATGGTCTTTATTCAAGCTTACAATCTTTGTTAGCATAAAAGGTTTGAGATAAATTAGAGATTTAATCATATCTGTACATAAGGGCATTTTGATAAAAGTGTGAGGTTGCACAAGAATTATGATTTTAACCATTTATATGCATAAGGTGTTTTGATGAAAGCATAAAACTACACAATATTTAATTATTAATTACTTTGGGTTTTTTTAGATTGGATTAATTAATTAATTGGAATTTAATATTACTAATTAATTAATTACAACCCAATGAGCTAAATTAAATGACTCAAACCCAAGTTGGGCCAAAGTCTCTTAAGCCCAAAAGGGTGGCTATATAAACCTGGCTAATCCATTCATTTCATTCCTATAAAGAAAGAGTCCTAGCCTCCATCAACTTTACACATGTGTTAAGGATTGAAGACAAAGTCATTAGATGTAAAATCCATGGGTTTTTTAGATCCTTACATCAATTGGAGTATGATTTGAGAACATCCAAATCCAAATGCATGGTTTTTTTTAGTTCCTAAATTTAGAATTAATATTTAAATGAAATACTTTTATTACCAAGTTCTAGTTGTTGAGATATTAGGAATGCTTTCCTTATATCATTTAGTGTTGAGATATTAGGAATGTTTAGATATTAGGAAAGTTGAGATATTATGAATATTGAGATATTAGGAATATTAAGATATTAGGAATATTGAGATATTAGGAAAGTTGAGATATTAGGATATTAGTTGTTATTTCCTTATATCATTCTTTCCCTGTTTCATTCTTTCCCATTCTTAGAATGGCGATCACCCTCTATATATACTCTGCATATGAATGAATGAAAAAATATGAATGAAAAACTATCATTTATCAATTTGAACATGGTATCAGAGCCATGAAACTAAAATCCTGGATATTTTGTCGCTATGGTAGTCCAACAGCGATCAACCATCCTAAGACAAGCCCTAATATTGATAAGTCAACCTTCAAATGCACTCAATGCAATAAGACTGATCCCACCAGTCTGGATATCCCACAATTTCAAAGCAACGACTCTTGGTATGACCAGGAAAAAAATGAGGAACCGAGGGTTTGAACCATGGACCTTTAGATCATGTTTAGGTTATCAACACTTTGTTATTAATGATAATAATCGTGATCAACGGAAGAAGGATTCCAAGAAAACCTCGACTGCAACTGTTGCTGAAATAAAAACAAAGGCTAATGTTGCTGAGAAAGCCTCTGCATTGGTAGCCGCTACAGATCATGGTGGTAAGTTTCTAAATACTTTTACACCTATTATTAATAGTGCATGGATAATTGATTCTGGTGCTACAGATCATATGACTTTTGATTCTAGACAGGTTTCACCCCTTAGACTTTCCTCACAAAAAATTGTTTCCACAGCCAATGGTAACACAACCCCAGTCATTGGGGAAGGATCCTTAACTCTTACTGATACTTTGAATTTGGATTCTGTTTTAGTTGTTCCATCTCTAGATTACAATCTTTTGTCAGTTTCTCAAATTACTGCAGCCTTATCTTGTATTGTCATTTTTTGGCCTGAATTTTGTGTGATTAAGGACATCCAAACAAGACAGACGATTGGTTGTGGTATTAAGCAGGGAAAACTCTATTACTTGGACTTGCAGTCAAAGGATTTAAATAAGTTGCAACAAGCCTTGATGGCAGATGGATCTGAGGAAGAGAAGAAAAAGTCTGAAATTTGGTTGTGGCATCGACGTCTGGGACATGCTTCCTTTGGTTATTTAAAAAAATTGTTTCCTAGTTTGTTTGCAAAGAATGATATTTCTGGTTTCCGTTGTGATATTTGTGAATTGGCTAAAAGTCATCGTGCTTCGTTTCCATTAAGTTTGAATAAAAGTTCGCTTCCTTTTATGGTTATACATTCTGATGTTTGGGGCCCATCCAAAGTCCCAACTTTGAGTGGCTCACGTTGGTTTGTTACTTTTATTGATGATTGTACCAGAATGACATGGTTATGCTTGATGAAGACCAAAGATGAAGTGAACTTGTTGTTTCAAAAATTTCATAAAATGATTGAAAATCAGTACAATGCAAAGGTTCGGGTTTTGCGTAGTGATAATGGTGGAGAATATCAGAGTTCTGATCTTCAAAAGTATTTGGAAGAACATGGCATCATTCATCATACTACTTGTTCCAATACACCCCAACAAAATGGAGTCGCTGAACGGAAAAATTGGCACTTGTTAGAGGTTGTTCGTGCTTCCTTGATAGCAGCAAAAATACCAATATCTTATTGGGGAGAAGCAATCGCATCTGCCACATACTTGATCAATCGGGTACCTTCTAGCCCAATTAACTTCCAAACACCTCTCCAAGCTCTTACTAATGCCATAGTTGCCCTAACCGTCCCAAATCTACCTCCTCGTGTTTTTGGTTGCATGGCATTTGTGCATCTACACAAACACCAACGCACCAAGTTAAGTTCCCATGCATTGCAATGTGTGTTTGTTGGATATGCATTGCACAAAAAGGGATATCGATGTTATCATCCTCCAACTCGACGAATGTTTATTACAATGGATGTGGTGTTTCATGAAGATTCAATGTATTTTTCATCTGAGTCTGAACTTCAGGGGGAGTACCATAAGAAAATTCAGACTCTCGATTATGATTATCATATCTATGAGGATGATGAATCTGGACAATCTGAACTAGTAAACCAGGAAGCGGGTGAATTGAATATGAGTGGTCAACAATTTGGGTCCGAAGATGTCTTCACTGAAATACCAAACCAATCGTCGTCTGCTGAGGGTGTTCTTAATTTGGAACCTAATCCATTCATGAAACGGTTACCACACCGTCATAATAAAGGTATTCCTAAACCCACATATGAACCTGAATTGTCTACCAAAGTCAAATATCCCATGAGCAACTATGTGTCTAACCATCTTTTGTCTGAATCAAATAAGTCATTTGTAAATCAATTATCTACTGTAGCTATTCCTAACAGTGTGCAGGAAGCCTTAACTGATCCAAGGTGGAAAGCAGCCATGAATGAAGAGATGAAATCATTGCAGAAGAATGAAACATGGGAACTCGTAGAATGTCCACCAGGAAAGAAGCCAATTGGGTGTCGTTGGATCTATACTATGAAGTACAAGGCAGATGGTAGTATTGAACGATTTAAAGCAAGACTGGTAGCAAAAGGGTACACTCAAACTTATGGAATTGACTACACAGAGACATTTGCACCTGTAGCTAAGATCAACACAATTCGAGTATTACTATCTTTAGCTGCAAACCTAAATTGGCCATTACAACAGTTCGATGTGAAAAATGCCTTTCTGCATGGCGAGTTATCTAAAGAAGTATACATGGATCTTCCACCAGGATGCATGGTGTCAGAAAAGCAATGTCAGAAAGTGTGCAAATTGAAGAAGTCATTGTATGGGTTGAAGCAATCCCCGAGAGCTTGGTTTGGAAGGTTCACAAAGTCAATGAGAGCTTTTGGCTATCGTCAAAGTAATTCAGATCACACTTTGTTCCTGAAAAAGCAACATGGTAAGATTACGACACTCATCGTATATGTGGATGACATGGTAGTTACAGGAAATGATCCTGAAGAAAGAGAAGCTTTGCAAAATTATCTATTTAGAGAATTCGAAATGAAATATCAAGGTCCTCTGAAATACTTTCTTGGGATTGAAGTTTCTCGATCAAGTGAAGGAATTTTTCTGTCTCAAAGAAAGTATGCCTTAGAACTTTTACAGGAGACTGGAATGTCGGGATGTCAACCTGTTAATACACCAATAGAAGAAGGTCTGAAATTGTGTGTTGAGCCTAATCAAGTATCAATCGATAAGGGAAGATACCAGAGACTTGTGGGGAGATTAATGTACTTAGCTCATACAAGACCAGATCTTGCTTATGCATGGAGTGTAGTGAGTCAATACATGCATAATCCTGGAGAGCAACATATGAATGCAGTCATGCGTATTTTGAGGTATTTGAAGAATGCTCCTGGGAAGGGAATTTTGTTCGCTAAAAATGTTGATCATCAAAGTATAGAAGTATATACTGATGCTGATTGGGCCGGTGCAGTGGATGATAGGCGATCTACATCTGGTTACTTTACCTTTGTAGGTGGTAATCTTGTGACATGGAAAAGTAAGAAGCAAAATGCCGTCGCCCGTTCAAGTGCAGTAGCGGAATTTAGAGGTATGGCTCTAGGACTTTGTGAGGCATTACGACTAAGACTCCTCTTACAGGATTTAGGTTACCTATCTAGGCAACCAATCCAATTGTTTTGTGACAATAAAGCCGCATGTGACATTGCTCATAATCCAGTACAACATGATCGTACAAAGCATGTTGAGGTGGATAGATTCTTCATTAAGGAAAAGTTGGATGATAAGATTGTGGAATTGCCTAAGATTCGATCAGAAAATCAATTGGCCGATATCCTCACCAAAGCTGTCTCAAGTCAAGTGTTCTCAAAATTTTTAGACAAGTTGGGCATGTGTGACATCTATGCACCAACTTGAGGGGGAGTGTTGAGATATTAGGAATGCTTTCCTTATATCATTCTTTCCTTATATCATTTAGTGTTGAGATATTAGGAATGTTTAGATATTAGGAAAGTTAAGATATTATGAATATTGAGATATTAGGAATATTAAGATATTAGGAATATTGAGATATTAGGAAAGTTGAGATATTAGGATATTAGTTGTTATTTCCTTATATCATTCTTTCCTTGTATCATTCTTTCCCATTCTTAGAATGGCGATCACCCTTTATATATACTCTGTATATGAACGAATGAAAAATATGAATGAAAAACTATCATTTATCAATTTGAACACTAGTATTCCTAGGAAGATAAATGCATAAACCCTAATAACCGAGGGTTTATAATGGATTTTTTTTTTTTTAGATATTTCAACAACAAGGATTAGAACCTTCAGTTAGGGAAAAGCATGTTAGGTCCTTTCTAGGATGTGCTCACATCTATTTTATTGGTTTTTTTCTTCATATTATGGCCTAAGGATGAATGCATGAAATTATATTTTGAATATTTTGTTGTAATAGATTGGGTAACCTTTGTTTGAAGAGCATAGACTGTTGATTTCTTGTAAAAAAAAATTATTTTTATTCTTTCATAAAATGGTTGTAAGTTTCGTGCTAGGAGCATAGGATTTTTTTCATTTTAAATTTTGTTATTATTTTATGGTTGTAATATAAGACCAGTTCTCATTTTGGGATCCAATCAAGTAATGATTCCAAGCATGAAAATAGTTATTTTCCAAGAGAATCCAAAGTAAAAAAAGGGCAAAAAAAAAAAAAAAATGGCAACACATTAGCTTTGACTTTGAATCAAAATTAAGGCAATCTCCCATGAGTTTGATAGGTAAGGCGCATATAATTTTGAAGCTTAAAAAGTCAAGAATCCAATACTTGATATAGTTTGCAACTCAAAGTTTAAACAAGGGATATATGACCAATTGAATTAAGGTTATGAAAAAGGCAATGCTACTTTGGGATTGAGTTTGGACCAAATTTTTTTTGGTGGCTTGGGCTTATTTTTGGCCTATTGTTGGGTTTGGTTTTTGGGTTACAACAAGCTTGGATTCTTTTTTTGGCGTCTTTTTTATATTTGATTCCAAAAAAAAAAATTCCAAAATTATTTACCATAAGATCCTAGAACCATGAGATTTTATTTTTTTTAATTATTTACTTTCCATAGTATCTTATTATTTCCTTATATATGTCTGATTATATTTTGATATAAATTTATGTGAATATGGTTTCAAATAAATAATTATGAGAATTTCTGGTAAACCTTATAGGAATAAATTTTCATAGAATTACTTTCCAAATGCATACATGCATATATATATGTATGTATGTATGTATGTATGTATGTATAAATTGGAAAGTGCATGAAATAAGAAAAGATTGATTTGTTTTATGGAAATATTTTTTGAAATAGTTTAACATGATTTTTTTTCCTTTTATAAAATTATTCTTCAAGGTTTTGTTCTAAAAAAATTCTCAAAATATCTTGGAAAATTACATGACAGATAATTTATTATTAAGGAAGTTACCAAAAATGACATTGCTAAAATTCAAGGTTTCATTCATTTTAATGGAATAAATTATTATGAAAATAATATTCCAAATTTAGAGTATTTGTTAAATTGGAAGGTATAAAAATAAGAAAAATAAGTTTTGTGGAAAAAGTAATTTTCAATTGTGATAGTTAATTTTTTTTTTAAAACAATTATTTTGAAGGATTTTAAAATATTTTCTTTAAACTTATTGTGCTATAATGGCGGGTTGGTTCAAGGAATCAATGGATATGGACTTTTATTATCATCTTATGGTCCGACTTGATTTTTCATCATCATAATGATGAGTTGGGACAAGGTATCAAGGGATGTGGATTCTATTAAGGACGGGATTAGATATGTTAGTAGTAGGAGCAATCGCCCAAATAGTGAGGTTCTTTACTTGGTAACAAGGAGGTTAAGGATTGTGATTGGATACTAACTTAGAATATGAAAGTGGCTTGCCTAATTATGTAAGAGATTCCATGGACTAAGGGCTAAATTAAAAGTTATATTGATTTTGCCTTAAGAACTTCCTAAGTTTAAGTGATTAATGTCATTTTTTGCATAAAAATAAGGCCAAATATCACAACCTTTGCTTGATTTCAACATTAAAAGTGCCCTTTAACTAAGTAATTGTATGTCATCTTAGGCATGTATGGTTTTCTTATATTTTATTTAAGGTTTTGATGTTTACAACCATAACTCACAAATAAAGATGACCTTGAAATCCTCTTGGGACATCCTAGATGCAAGGACGAAGGGTGAATTGAATCAGAAAACCAAAATTGCAAAGGTTATACATTAAATTGCAAGGGACATCTTGGATGCAAGGATGCCATATGTATGATCAAGAGTTAAAACACATTATCATTTGTAGTTTCTATTTTCTTAACAATTAATAAAATGAAATTTTAAAATAAAATAATTAGAAATTTTATTTTAATATCTTTTTTTTTCCCATGGATATGTATATATATTAAACAGATCATTATTTTAATATTAAATGTATTTTCAATTTTAACACATTATTGTCAAATGCTACAAATTTTATCGTACATATGTTGTTTTCTTCAATAATTTTTTTAATATCTATATAATTGCTTATTTGATATTTTTTTTAAAGGCTTTCCTAGCATTTATATAAGTTATTTTTTTAATCAAAATTTTTGTTGACATTTTTCGATATATCCATAAAATCCAACTACTAATATTTTCTTAATAATTGATATTTTTATCATTTTGTAGAATTACCCCATAACTTAGAATTTAAGAAAACATATATTCCCAGTAAGTTAAGACCAATTCAAATGAATCATGAATTATTAAAATACTATAAAAATGAAATTCAAGAATTTCTCTATAAAACAATTCATTATAAAATCTAAATCTCCTTGGAGTTGTTCTACCTTTTACGTTAAAAGATAAGCAGAATTAGAAAGAGGAATACATAAGTTAGCAATTCATTATGAACCTCTTAGTGATGGATTAGATATCCTATTTCTAGCAAAAAGGATTTCTCCAAAGTTTAATTAAGTCTAAGATATTTTCTAAGTTTGACATGAAATCACAATTTTGACAAATCCATATAATTGAAAAGGATCATTATAAGACAACTTTCACGGTACCTTGTGGACATTATGAAGGGAATGTAGTGCCCTTTAGACTTGAGAATGCAGTCTCAGAATTCCGAAACATAATAAATGAAAATTTTAACCATTTTTCAAAATTCCTCATTGTTTATCTAGATGATGCTCTAGTTTCTTTTCATCCTTAGAAGAACATTGGAAACACCATAATAAGTTAATCGATAACATAAAAGAAAATGGTTTAAATTTATTAGGCTTTAAGATTAACCTTTTTCATACCAAAAATAGATTTAGGTCATCCCATCTACCATGGAACTATAACTCCTATTCAAAGAACAATTTAGTTAGTTGATAAATTTCTAATTGAGGTTAAGGATAAGAAATAGTTGCAATGTTTCTTTGGAAGCACCAATTATATTTCAGAATTTCACAAGGACATATCAGCTATGTGCACCCTTAAAAAAGTGACTTAAGAAGGATTCAATACCATGGAATGAGGAACATACTAGAATTTTTAGTCTTATTAAAACTAAAGTCAAGGCTTTGTCGTGTGTCACATTAATTAACTAATCGGAAGCCTTTAACATTGTGTAGACAAATGCTTCAAAAATAGGTTATGGTGGAATTCTTAAGTAGAAGGATGAAGACAAAGAAAAATTAGTGAGATTTGCCTCAAGGACTTGGAATCAAGCCTAAGTTATAGCACTATCAAAAAGAGATTTTAAGCATTATTTTATGCATTTCAAAATTTTAAAACAATATATTAAATTAAAAGTTTTTAGTTCATGTTTCTTGCAAATATGCAAAATTAGTTTTGTAAAAAGATGTTAAAAATATAGTTTCTAAGTATATTTTTCAAGATGACAAGCAATTTTAAGTATTTTTTATTTCTATATTGAATATATTAAAGGAAAAAATAACTTAGCCCTTGATTTTCTTAATTGTGAATTTTTGCAAAATTCATGAAACCATGACCCCTAAAAAGGTCAGCCAACCTTCTAAGTCTTCTTCCCAGTCATCTAAGAAACCATAAGAACCTAGAGATTGTAAGAATCTCAAGATGCTTCTAGCAGTTTAAGCACCAAAAAACTTACTTGGAATCTTCACCTGAACAAGAAAAAGAATAAGAAATACAACATTTTTTCATTTCTTCCATTCCCTCCCATTGTTGCCTATTTCAATCCTTTCCAATAAGTTTTTAACCCTTCGTTATGAACCTTTGGGTCAATCAAAACTCTTTAAGGCTATTCATTTTCCAACAATTTTAGGGTCTTATACCTTTAAACAAATTGTTCAATCCTCTTCCTCTCCAAAGAAAGTAGCTTCAAGTTCTTTTAATTTAAGAAAACAAGTTGGGGAGGTTGTCAACCCCAAATCAATTTCTAAAAAGTCCTATTATTGAAAAAAAAATCTTAATCAAACTATTGTGGTCATTGAGAGAGAACTTTTTAGTGAAAACCCAAGAGAGATTGCTAAGCAAACTTTTTTTTTTTTTTCATAATTTTCATTATCCTTTAGGTGATCTCTTAAAAAACAAGAGAACTTATCCTTGTGGACATTGAACTTGTCATAATTAAGCACTATCCAAATAAGTTTAATAATTTGGAGCTTGTGTATTCCACTTTTATATCCTTAAGATCCTCATGGTTGCACAGTGGAGAGGTAACTCTGACTATTTGAGGGTATTTTCCAAACCCTCTGAGCCTGATTTTTTTAATTATTAGGATTATCAAAGAGTATGTTTGAATACATTTCTCATTTAGAATGAACTTCCATCATTCATGGATGTTTTATTTTCAATCAAAGTTTTAATTAATCTTGCCTTTCTACTTTTGCAATTAGTGGAATTATTTTGGCCCAACTATTAGGATCCTTACCCCTTGACTTTTCCAAAAATCCTTCATTCCCCTAAGGAAATTTCAATTTTTCCTCAAATATTATTCCTCTTCAGTGAGTTTGCACTAACATAGATAGTCTAATAGGACTATACCATTATTAAAGATGCCTCAACAATCTTTTCCTTTCTAGGAAGGACTTTTAAGAAAAAAATGGTGGATGACTTGTAGAATAAATATCCCTCAGTCCAGGAAGTTTAGGAGTATCTTTAGAATCATCCATCTAAGACCCAACCATAGAAGATATGTCTCAATTTCTTCTTAAGGAGCAACAAGTTTAAGCTCAACTAGCTGCAACTAAGATAATGAAGAAGTATTAAAAGCTCCTCAATGACAACCTCTCCAACATTTCCCAAGATGAAGATGAAGATGTTGGTTCAAAGGTTGAAGTAGAGTAAAAAGATTCCTCCACTAATTATTTTCAAGATAATGAAGACGATTATGAAGGAATTCTTCCTCCCATAAAAAAAAAAAATCAAGGTTATCTATGATTCACCTATAGAAAGAATACTTTGAGATCAAAAGCCATCAATATTACACCAACAACATATTTCATGAACCTTTTGCATGCATCAAATAAGATTTCTTGTTTTTCTACCTTTAGCATTAAAACTCAAAAAGTGCTACATCGACAACATATTTCATGAACCTTTTGCATGCATCAAGTTAAGATTTCCTTTTCTACCTTAGCATTAAAACTCAAAAGTGCCATAACAAAAGAAGATTTACTAGCATAAGATTCGTCACTTAAACAAACTTTGCCTCAAATTTTAGTGCTAAAGTAGGATTTTTTTTTAGAAAGTCCCATAGAAAAGTTTGATTCTTTTTAACATGTGCAACTATAGTTAAGATTACTAAGAAAAAGTTGAAAATGTTACAATAAAAAGTCAATTTTACTATTCACTATTCACTCATGGGTGTCAACTATTTAAGATTTTATATTTTTTGCATTTAAGAAGGCATTGGCCACATTTGTAAGCATAAAAAATTCTCCCTAGATTTGTAATTAAACTATATTACAATGTTTCTTATGTTTGAGTTAAAAGTTATGCTTTCAAGTACTGTAAGCTCCAAAGCTTCCACCCCTTCATTTCCTTCACCTCTTTTGATAGTAAGTTATTTCTCTTCATAAGTGTTATTGGTTATATATATATAACATAATTTAAATGATCAAAATAAATACTAATATAAATTTCTATGTAAAATTTATTTTTTATTAACAACCCTAAAATTACCTTTGGAGGAATTCATGCTGAAAATGTATGTAAAATAACACAAAATTGAAAGAATAAAAGAAATAAATAATGAAAGGAAGAAAAGGAGAAGAAAGAATGCTTCTTAAAATTGTTGTATCATTGTACAATATTGGAAGGATAGACTTTCATAGGCTATGCAAAGTGCCTTTCATTTAATAGTTAATTTTAAGATAAGTAAACAAAAGGTTTTTACTCCTATCTGAATGTCATGGTCTTTCACCACCCTTAATGAGATTATTTACAAAATGTTTACAAATAAAAGCATCTACAAAGCATTTATAACTATTTTATATTTATCTGAGCAATGACATGAATATTTTAATATATCCCACGTAGGAGACATGCATGGACTAATAACATAACCAAGATTGTATTAAGATGCATACAATTCTAAATCAAACCCAAATTTCCGGAATTAAGTTTCCTAACTGCCAAACACTTTTCCTCAAAATGTGCTCCCCAAGCTAGGACTATCTCATAACTAAAATCTTAAATCACTAGACTTGTAATGAACACCGTATTCAACTATTAATTGGACTTAAATTTAAAAAAAAAAAAATCTAATAAGTAGGGTGTGTCAGAAAAAAAGACTTCAGATTCCTTTCTGAAATTCCCAAAATCCAAATTTGGTTGTTTCATCGATGAATTTTTGTCCCAGTCATGAATGAAATTACAAAAATTTGAGAACCACTATATTTTACAATACAAATGCCTTCAACCTTCTTTTTCATAGAGGCAAAAAAAAGGATGAAATTCAAAAGATAAAACTTTCTTACAGAAGCATGTTTTTAGAAAGAGAGAGATCTTTTTTATATTATAAAGGGATAGTTTCTAACTCTCAAAAACTGTTCCCCCACCTCTCTTTTTGTTGGATTGGGTCAGGTCAATCCCACTTGAGCACCTGAACCTAACTCCAACAGGGTGTAACAATATCACTCATAAAACTTAAAACAAATTACTTAAATAATAACTCTTAAAACATACTAATGGCATGTAATATCGAATTTCATAAAAATATTTGATTTAATACAATTTGAAACATCAAAATCAAATTCTAATTATTTCATTGATTTTAAATTACCTTTTTAGCCAACAAAGTCTTATTCTTACTATTAAATTTACTAGGCCCGAGAAAGAAAATGAGAAGCAATTATAACAAGAAAGACAAATGAAGTGAAAATAAAACCTTTCATGAAATTGGAGTGTTAAATTCTTTGAACTTGTTGGGAAAAGGATCTTCACCAACCTTTTGGGTCCTATTCATTCTTGATCACCTTTTTCCTAGTAGCTTTACAAAAAGAAACTATGAGTTAAGGGTCGACCGACTTCTCTCTATTAGTTTTAGAATTAGTTAGTGTTTTAGCATAGTGAGAATCATGCTGGCATGCTTTATTCTTTTTGGGCCATTTTCTATTATTATTATTTTGATAAAGAAAAATGAAAAGCATAAGTCATCATGATTCTCACAGCTTTGGCAAAGGAAACGCCAAAGACAATTTCAAAAAAAAAAGAAAAACAACTAAAAAAGAACCAAAAGGACAATTACTATATGTTTTCTTTGAAGAAAAAATAAATAAAAGGCCAAATCTTTCCTTGTCAAAAGGGGCAAAGAGAAAGAACAAGATAGAAATAAAATAGAGAAGTTTACTTTCTATGCCTTCCATTATCAAGATTGTCCTTATTATGTTTTCCGTTATCAAGATTGTCCCTATTCAACTTTACCTATGAAAGGGAAAGAGCTCCATTCCAAAAAATGGACGTAAAGAGGAAGAACTTTTAGATTCTGCTTGATAGTGATTTAAGAAACGCTTTTAATCTAAAAAGTGTTTTTGAAAAAAAAATGTATTTAAGAAAATTTACGAAACGTTTTTAAAAATATGAGAAATCACTTGTAATATTTTTTTTAAGAAACACTTAACAAGTGATTATCTTAAAAAAAAATTCACTAAAAATATTTCAAGTAAAAATACTAATAAATACAAGTAAAAATACGGTCAAATACACACATGGTTAGTCATCCCCAAGTCAAGGAGAAAGAATGACTTCTGGTCTTCCTAGGTTGAAGAATCATAGATTCTTTTAAATTTAGTTGTTCAGTTTGACCAAAATAAAAAATAAAAATAAAAAAGGAAAAGAAAATAAAAGAAAAGTTCCCATCAATATAATTTTCACAATAATATACAATTGATCAATTTTAATAGGATTTATTTATTTATTTATTTATTTTTTAAATATCTGAGTTTTGATTTCTAGCAAATATGTAAACTTTTGGTTATGTGTGGTTCTCAAAAAGTTTGAAGAAAAATGTGAGGGAAAGAAAATACAAAGAAACGTAGAAGAAAAGAAAAAATAAAGGAAAATAAAAAAAATAAACTATTTTTATATATTACTTCAAACTTTTTTCACAAATTTAACGCTTCTATATATAATTAAATCATTTTAAGATATATAAATTTCTTAATAATTTTAATTATATTTAACTTTCTATGGCATTTTTTTATAGTAAAATCAAACATGAAAAAATTATTTTTCTTAATTTTTTTTTTCCTTTCCTTGTTGCATTCTAGGAACCAAGCATAGTTTTTATATTTGGTTTAGATGATGAAAGTATCCAAGAAGAAAGAAGTAAGGAATTAAAAAATCAATTTTAATAAAAATTATTTAAAACTTTTAAGGTTATGTTTAGTTTGTAAAAAGTTTTCAGAAAAATAGAAGGAAAAGAAAAAAGTAAAGGAAAAAAAAAAAGATTTAAAAATGATAAATTATTTTTATAAAGTACTTCAAACTCATTTCACTTATTTAACCCATTTATATAAAGATTAAATAATTTAAAATATATATGAATTTCTTGTTAATTTTAATTATATTTAATTTTCTTTGATATTTTTAGTAAAACAAGTATGAGAAAATCATTTTTATTTTTATTTTTCTTTAATATTTTCTAATAACTAAACATAACCTAAGTATTTTTAACTTCCTGAAGAGAAAGTAGAAAAATAAAGTTGCATGAACAAGAAAAATAAATTAAGTTTAAACCCATCATTTTTCAAATAAGGTAAAATAATAAATTCAAATAATTATTAATATTCTAAACCTAAGTTTAAATAAAATATTGTTTTTTTGTTAATTACTTTTATTAACTTACTCTTTTTAATATATATATATATAGATATATATATATATATAGATAGATATATGAAAAATGACATGAGTATTTTCAAAATAAGGAAGGTATTCCTTTTCACAATGATAAAATAACAAAAATTACAATAATAAAAATATAAAATTGAGTTAATAATGAACAAAAATGTAAAATAGGTGGAATATAAGTTCTTTTAAAAGGAACAAAAATTATCATCATATACTCATATTGGAAAAGAAAAAAAAATGTAAATACTTTTAGACCTTTAAGAATTTGAATATATATCCATATAGATATGGATACAAATGAGAATTCAAATCATTAATTCAGAAAATTAAGAAAATAAACCTACAAAGGCACCTAACTATTTGTTCCATACATTTTTTATAATAATAAATTCGGGTTAAACAAATTACTTAGTTAAAATTATAGTTTTACGTTTATTTGAGATATAACATGAATATCTATCTTTCTGTCTATCATCTATTTCTATATCTATATAAATAAAGAAGGGTGGGTATAAAAGGAAAGGTGGACATAAAAGGCAAATTAATAGAAGGTGACAAAAGTTTAAATTTGGGTTTGGAAAATTAATAATTACCTGAAACTATTATTTTACTTTATTTGAAAAATGGAAAATAATTTTCCTTAACAGAAAGGTAGCGAATTAAGTCATTTAAGAACATGAACGACAAGGAAAAGTGAAGAAAAGGAATTAAAATTTAATAAATACTATTTCCTAAATTTGTGGTTTGTACAAAAAAAAGCTGCAACTCTACCTCAACTTAGTGAAGATAAAAGTCAATTTCCATGAAAGACTAGTTCTATAAAGCCTCTCAGTTTCACTTCTCATATGCAGCCTCAACCAACCACCCGGAACCCCACGCGACACCACCATGTTGCACCACCACTTCCTCCTTATAACCTATCCAGCACAGGGCCACATTAATCCCACCCTCCAATTCGCCAAACGCCTAATCCGAATGGGCATGGAGGTCACTTTGGTCACCGGGGTCTCCGCCCTCAGCCGTATGGCCAAAGCTCCAAGCTCCGCCGGCTTAACCTTCACCACCTTTCCGGATGGATATGCTGAATGGGACAAGGCCAGGGCAGATTTCAGTCACCAGTTGTCGGAGATAAAGCGTTCTGGATCACAAGCTCTTACTGATATTATCCTGCGCAGCGCTGAACAAGGCCGACCTGTTACTTGCTTGGTGCACACTTTACTGCTTCCTTGGGTGACAGGAGTGGCGCGTAGACTTCATGTTCCGTCTGCGCTTCTTTGGATTCAAACCGCAACAGTTTTGGATATCTACTATTATTACTTCAATTATTATGGTGATGTGGTTAGAAAAAATAGCAATGATCCCTCATGTTCCATTGAGCTACCAGGGCTACCACTTCTGACTTGTGGTGATCTTCCCTCTTTCTTACTCACTGGTGATGATCTTACCTCTTTTTTATGCTCTTCAACTCTAGATTCGATTTCCTTCTCAACATTTCAAGAACAGGTGGAGGTACTTACCCAAGAAACGAATCCTAAAGTACTGGTGAACACCTTTAATGAATTAGAGGCTGAGGCTCTAAGGTCTGTGGATAAGCTTAAGTTGATTGGGATTGGACCTTTGATTCCATCTGCTTTCTTGGATGCTAAAGATCCGTCAGATACTTCTTTTGGAGCAGACATTTTTCATGGTTCTACAGACTGCATTCAATGGTTGAACTCCAAGCCCAAGTCATCTGTAATTTATGTATCGTTTGGGACATTATGTGATTTGCCAAAGCCGCAAATGGATGAGATTGCGAGGGCTTTGCTAGATAGTGGCCGGCCTTTTTTGTGGGTCCTAAGATCACAAGGAAGTGGAAATGTGAAAGACAAAGATCAAGAAGAAGAGAAGTGGAATTGCAGAGAAGAGTTGGAAGAGAAGGGGATGATAGTGCCTTGGTGTTCCCAATTGGAGGTTCTGTCACATCCATCATCGGGATGTTTTGTGACACATTGTGGGTGGAATTCAACTTTAGAGGGCCTTGCTTGCGGGGTCCCTATTGTGGCATTTCCCCAATGGAGCGATCAACGGACCAACGCAAAGCTGATCACAGAAATGTGGAAGACTGGGGTTCGAGCACTCGTTAATGAAGAAGGAATAGTTGAAAGTGATGAAATGAAGAGGTGCTTGGAAATTGTTATGGAAGATGGAGAAAGAGCAAGAGAAATGAGGAGGAATGCTGAGAAATGGAAAGATTTGGCAAGGGAAGCTGTGAAGGAAGGTGGATCTTCAGACAGAAATCTTAAGGCTTTTGTGGATGAAGTTGTGGCTGAGAGAGTGGAAGAAATGAGAAGGAATGCTAATAAACCGAAGGATTTGGAAAAGGAAACTGTGAAGGAAGGTGGAATCTCAGACAAGAATCTTAAAGTTTTTGTGGATGAAGTTCCTGAAGGAAGAGGCGAAGAAACGGTGAGGAATGCTGAGAAATGCAAAGATTTGGCAAGGCAAGTTGTGAACCAAGGTGGATCTTCAGACAAGGATCATAAGGCTTTTGTGGAGGAAGCTGACGGAGAAAGAGTGGAAGAATTGAGAAGTAACACTGAGAAATGGAAGGATTTGGCAGCGGAAGCTGTGAACGAAGCTGGATATTCGGATAAGAATCTTGGGGCTTTGGTGGATAAGGTTGCTGAAGAAAAAGTGGAAGAAATGAGGAATGGTGAGAAATGGAAGGACTTGACAAGGGAAGGTATGAAAGATGGAGCAGTTTCAGATAAGAATCTTAAAGCTTTGTTGGATGAAGTTGCTGCAGGAAGACTGGAACAATTTAGTATGAATGGTGGATTTTCACACAAGAATCTTAAAGCTTTTATGGATGACATTGCAGCTGGAGAAGAGCAGTACAATTGAGCAGGAATGATGGATTTTCAGTCGAGGATGCTAATGCTCTAATTTTTAGATGAAGTTGGAGTGTGTTTGCTAAGGTTATGTTTGATTTGCAACGCTAGAATGATGGATTTTCAGTCAAGGACGCTAATTCTTTTTTGGATGAAGTTGAAGAAATAAAAATTGTGTTTGCTTAAGGTTATGTTTGATTTTCAATGTTTGGAATGCTTGGATATTATTTATCATTGTGTTTAGCGGCTAAAACATTTTATATATTCCAGAGTGATGTTAGTAGAGAATATTCACTAAAATATATCCCTCACAGGTAACTAAGAATCATGATTGTTTCCTTGTTGATAAGAATTCTCTTATAATCTCTCTTAATTTGGCATGTATGATGCTTTGTGGAGATATGGAATGCTTGTTCTAGGAATAACATTATTCAATGTGATTCAATTAGATCTTGTATGTGTAGATTTTTCACTAGATCCCAAGATGAATTAGAACTCAAAAGTTCAAAGAATCTGAAATTGCTTTGTGCACCCACATTTTTCACATGCGCCCCCACTCGATCGACAAAACTCGCTTTTATTGATGAAAATTTTAGTTTTGGAAAAGTCAGAGTCGTCATTTATTTTATTTATTTTTAAAGGGAAAATAAAACAAGAAATAAAACTCTAAAAAATGACTCCCTAGTTTTTGAAAAAGTGTGTATTTGAAAAACCCGAATCTTGGTCCGGGGATCAATTTACTTATTGGGAAGGTACCTCTAGGAGGTAGCAACCCTCTAAGCCCTATAAAGGTCTCTATTAACTAAGTTGAGAGAGATGTGGTAATTAATTAGTTAATTATAGATACCTAAGTAGACTAGGTGATTTAAAAAATAACAAGCTTAACAAGAAAACCAATCACAATCATGAAGAAGATTTAGGATGCGTACCTAGACTACTTCTTAAATGCTATCACAAGACATCAAAGTTAGTTCAAATAGTATATCATCCAGTATGCGCTTTATCAGAAATAATAGAACAAATGAAACATATATATCAAGACACCCAAGCACTGTCAAATATAGACATAGTTCACAATGACAATCATATTCACAAAATTTAGAAGGTGGATGTTAGGGGAGCGAACCTGGATAACATAAGTAACTTGTAACGTGCTTCCACAAGACAGGAGGGGTTAGATAACAAATAATAAAATAAAGAAATCCTAGCATACTTGTTATCTAATTAGCATAGCAAAAATGATCAAAGTATACGAAATAATTAATTATTACATACATCTTGAATATAATTCTTAAAAGAATAGATATAAATATGATTACAACATCTAGCAAAGGTAGTAACAAAAATAAGTTTTAAAATGATTTTCTTATGTAGGGGTTTCACCAATTCCCCCATTGAAATACACAAATCCAGCCTAGAATTATCCCATTTATTTGGGACGACAAGCTTGGATTTGTGTCTTACTCAAAATCGTAGTTTTTATTGAAAACTAAGTAAGATGTGAACCGAAAAAAAAATGGTTGCATATTATTTTTTAAAAAAGTGAGATTTTGATTCTAAGGACTTTAAATGAATTATTTTTAAAATAGAATTTTCAAAGGTATCTCTTGAGAAAAACATTTTATTTTAAAATAAAGAGAATTAATATGAAAACAACAAAACATAAGAAATAAAATACCAAACAAAACTAAAGAAAACGAATTCAAAAAGTGAAATTTTTTACAATCCGAGCAAACTAAAGTGGTGAGAATAGAGGTTAACCTTCACTATTTTCTTATGTCCTCTGAAAAATTAAATTTCACAAAGAACTATCAAAATGATAAACTAAATGACTTTGGATCAAATAAAATTAGAAGATATTAATCAAGAAATAAAAAACGGGGAGCCAAACACATAAGCTAAGAAGAATAGTCAAGAGCCAACATAAGATCAACCAAACACATAAACCTATTTAAACTAAAAAATTGAATTAAATCGGAATTAGAAACATGAACTTTATCTAACATGATTAACTATACTATTGGATTAAAGCCACTAACACGCTTGAACTAAAAGATAGATTAAAACTAAACTAATTCGGAATTAAAAACATGAACTTTATCTAACATGATTATTTAAACTAATGAATTAAAATTACTAACATTACTTGAACTAAAAAAATGGGTTAAAACTAAATTAATTCAGAATTGAAAAATATAAATCTTATCTAACAGAATTATTTAAAGTAATGAATTAAAATCACAAACATATTTAAACTAATAGATAGATTAAAAATAAACTAATTTGGGATTTAAAAAATATGAACTTTATCTATCTGGAATATTTAAACTGAGGAATTAACATCACAAACACACTTAAATTAAGAGAATAAATTGTAACTAAATTAAATCGAAATTAAAAATATGTGCTTTATCTAACAGAATTAATAAAACTTATGAATCAAAATCTCAAATATATCCAAATTAAAAACTGAATAAAAACTAAACTAAAACCGAATTAAAAGTGAACTTTATCTAACAGAATTAATTAAATTAATGAATTAAAATCACAAACACATCTAAATTAAAAAAATAAAATGAAAACTAAATTATATCGAAATTAAAAATGGGAACTTACCTACTTTGTGTCACTGATACCCTTCCCGAATGTGTGGCTCTTGTGCGTGTTACTCAGAAAATCCTCTTGGTAAGTCAAAATGGCAACTGAATCCGTTGTCCAAAGAGTCCTGCTGCTCTCTAAAATCTGCACGTGTCCTCTCTAGAAAAATTCCTCCTTTTTGCCTCTACACTGTCATGTTTAGGTGGGTCGAAGAGAGGCATGTGGGCCAACAAATTGCCATAAACCTACCAAGAGATCGGAACCCCCTATCTGCAGACTTATCGATCACAACATGAACTTTGCGTTCTATTTCTGACTTCTTGTGCGTGAGATTCAGAATAGCTGACCCGATGCATTTTTCCTTGGCCATCAATATATGTAAGAGTTGTTCTACAACAAGAAATTTCAAACTAATACCTTTAAATATATCCATGTCATCCATAGAATCAATTTTTATTCCTTCCAATTGTTTTTGAATTTCTTTGATTTTGGCAGATGTAGAGCGAAGATTCACTACAGATTCAAGTCTACCCATATGAATGTTGGGTTTCCCTCCTTTGTGGGACTCTTAAATTTCCTAAATATGGTTTTGCTATTTTTGACCAACACCTTGGTTAGCACATGACTCTTGGCATATTCAAGATTGGTTTGAAGTCTTCAAGGAAAGAAAAACTACAAGTCTTTTGTCTTTTCCTTTGGTTCATCATCTTGGTCGGCAAGAAGACTTTTGGGATACCTTTTTTGGTTCAAAACAAAAATCAGCCTTCTTCTTCTCCATTTTTGGGTGCTACACAATCGGCAAGTTTGTTCTTCAAGTGGGTAACGTTTCTTCACTTGATATTTGGGGTTTCTTGCGGTTTGTTCTTGGAGATTTGGTTTACTTTTGCGAGGTATTTTCTTCTTGTGATTTACACCTTGGTGTGTTTGTAAGGCTTATGCCTTTTGGCCACTTTGTAAACTCTTTTTGGTGATAGTGGAAGAAACTGACCTACCGGTCGTCGTGGACTTACCTCAAGTTATTTGAGGGAACCACGTAAATCTTGTGTGCTCATTTATTTTCTATTATTCTATTTATATTGCTTCCATTGATTTACACTTGTGGGAAAGCTTATTTTTTTTCCAACATCTGGTATCAGAGCTACTGGTTAATTCGGTTCCGATTCGTTATATTTGTGTGTGTGAATTATGGACAGCAACGTTGGGCGTATGGTTAGTTTCAATGGCACAAATTGGGTGACTTGGAAAACTAAAATGGAAGACCTTTTGTTTTGTAAAGATTTGAATGGACCCATAGAGGGTGATAATGGCAAACCGGAAGGGATGAAAGATGACGAGTGGAAAAAGCTAGACCGAAAAGCTGTCGGTTTTATTCGGCAATGGATTGATGATAGTGTCTTTCATCATGTCTCTACAGAAAATTCAGCACATGGTCTTTGGACCAAATTGAGAGTCTTTATGATAGAAAGACGGTCGTGAATAAAGCTTTTTTATTTCGAAAGCTTGTGAATTCTAAATATAAGGAGGGTACTCCTATTGCAAAGCATTTGAATGAGATTAAGAGCATTGTGAATCAGTTGGCCACCATGAAAATTACTTTTGATGATGAGTTGCAAGCTTTGTTACTTCTTAGTTCACTTCCTGAAAGCTGGGAAACTTTGGTGGTCACAGTTAGTAACTCCACACCTGATGGAGTGGTAACAATGAGTCAAGTTACTAGCAACCTGTTGAATGAAGAGACAAGAAGAAAATCATCAGGTTCTTCTCACTCCGAGGCACTTGTGATAGAAAACCGGGGGAGAGGCAGGAGTAAGAGTAAGGCTTCGCACAACCGTGATAAATCTAGAGGTCATTCAAGCTCGATTTCAAAGAAAGATGTGGAGTGCTATTATTGTCACAAGAAAGGGCACATGAAGCGGGAGTGCAGAAAACTCAAGTTCAAGGAGCAGAACAAAGAGAAAAATTCAGAGAAAAAGCAAAATGATACAGTTGTAGTTACCGATGGTGAACTCATGATTATTTGTGATGATGTTAGCGTTAATTTGATTGGCCAAGAGACGGATTGGGTAATTGATTCTGGAGCTTCATTTCATGTTACTTCACGGGCTGATTTCTTTACTTCTTACTCGCAAGGTGATTTTGGGAATGTCCGTATGGGAAATGAAGATGTGTCAAAAATTGTCGGCATGGGTGACATTTGCTTGGAAACAAATACTGGATGCAAATTATTGCTTAGAGATGTGAGGCATGTACCGGATATTCGGCTCAATTTAATCTCTGCTGGAAAGTTAGATGATGAGGGCTACAACAACAATTTCGGTGATGGAAAATGGAAGCTCTCCAAAGGTTCTCTAGTGGTAGCAAAAGGAAAGAAGACTTGTTCTCTTTACACTGTGCAAGCAAAAATCTGCAAGGGTGTTGTGAATACCTTAGAGAATGACTCATCCACCGATTTATGGCATAGAAGGCTTGGACATATGAGTGAGAAAGGATTGCAAGTTTAATCTAAGAAAGAGCTTCTAGCGGGGATAAAAGGTACGCCTTTGAAAACATGTGTTCATTGTTTCCATGGTAAACAAAATAGAATATCATTCCGTAGAAACATTGCATCTAGAAAATCTCATGTTCTAGATTTGATACATTCTGATGTATGTGGTCCTTTGAAAGTTAGGACACTTGGTGGTGCTTTATACTTTGTCACTTTTATTGATGATCACTCTAGAAAAGCTTGGGCTTATACACTGAAAACTAAAGATCAAGTTCTAGATGTGTTTAAGCATTTTCAGGCCAAGGTTGAAAGAGAAATTGGTAGACAATTGAAATGTGTCCGCTCGGATAATGGTGGTGAATATATTGGACCATTTGATCAGTATTGCACTAATCATGGCATCAGGCATGAAAAGACAGTCAAAAAGACACCTCAACAGAACGGGGTTGCAGAGAGAATGAATCCCACCATTCTTGAGAGAGTCAAATGTTTGCTCTCACATTCTAAATTGCCAAGATCTTTTTGGGGTGAGGCAATGAGGACAGCAGTTGATCTTATCAATTTGTCTCCTTCAGTTCCGTTGAATGGTGATGTGCCAGAGAAAGTTTGGACAGGGAAGGAAGTCTCCTATGATCACTTGAGGGTATTCGGCTGCAGAGCTTTTGTTCATATTCCAAAAGATGAGAGGTCCAAGCTTGATCCAAAAGCAAAGCGGTGCATATTTATTGGCTATGGGCATGAAGAATTTGGCTCCAAGTTGTATGATCCAGTTGATAAGAAAGTTGTTAGAAGTCGAGATGTTGTTTTCTTAGAAGATCATACTATTGAAGACATTGACAAGCTTGAGTCAGCTGAGTCTAGTACTAATGATCTTGTTGATTTAGATCCTCTTAATCCACCTGTTGTTCATGATATTGATGAGGAAGTGCAGACACCTCATGATGATGCAGCGGAAGATGATGTTGAGCCAGAGATTGAGGGGAACAGTCACCCCACGAGCCACTACCACAGACACCGTTGAGGAGATCTACCAGAGAAAAACAGCCATCCAGAAAATATTCTTCAAATGAGTATGTGATGATATCATATCAGGGGGAGCCAGAGACTTATCAAGAAGTCTTGAAGCATGAGAACAAAACTGAATGGCTCAAGGCAATGAAAGAGGAAATGAAGTCTTTGCATGAGAATCACACCTATGATTTGGTGAAGCCGCCTAAAGGGAAGAAAATTTTGAAAAATAAATGGGTCTTCAGACAAAAGAATGATGGGAACAATTCTCAACCGAGATTCAAGGCACGACTTGTTGTGAAAGGTTTTGATCAGAGGAAGGGAGTTGATTTTGATGAGATCTTCTCACCAGTTGTGAAGATGTCCTCCATTCGAACTGTGCTTGGTATAGCTGCGAGTATGAATTTAGAAGTTGAGCAGCTTGATGTGAAGACCGCATTTTTGCATGGTGACTTAGAAGAGGAAATTTATATGGAGCAACCTGAGGGCTTCATAGATAAGGGTAATGATCAGTTAGTTTGCAAATTGAAGAAGAGTTTGTATGGATTGAAGCAAGCACCGAGGCAGTGGTACAGAAAATTCGATTCTTTCATGACTGAGCATGGGTATTCAAGAACCACTTCAGACCATTGTGTGTTTGTGAAGAAATATCCAGATGGTAATTTTATTATTCTCTTGCTTTACGTTGATGATATGCTTATTATGGGCCAAGACACGAGCAAGATTAGCAAGTTGAAGTCAGAGTTGAGCAAGTCCTTTGCCATGAAGGATTTGGGTCCAACAAAGCAAATTCTTGGGATAAGAATTGTTCGCGACAGATCACATGGGCTGATTTGGTTATCTCAAGAGAATTATGTTAAAAAGATTCTTGAGAGGTTCAATATGGACAAAGCAAAGCTTGTTAATTGTCCACTTACAGGCCACTTCAAACTTAGCTCAAGTCAGTGTCCTACAAGTGATGAAGAGAAAAATGAGATGCAGAAAATTCCCTATGCTTCGGCAATTGGTTCTTTGATGTATGCCATGGTTTGTACTCGACCGGATATTGCTCACGCAATTGGGGTTGTTAGTCGATTTCTGTCTAATCCGGGGAAAGAACACTGGGCAGCAGTGAAATGGATTCTGAGGTATCTTCAGGGCACTTCAAAGATGAGTTTGTGTTTTGGTAAAGGCGAGCCTATTCTTGATGGGTTCACAGATTCTGATATGGCTGGTGATGTTGATAGTCGAAAATCTACTTCTGGTTATTTGATTACTTTTGCAAGGGGAGCAGTGACATGGCAATCAAGATTATAGAAATGTGTTGCTCTCTCCACCACAGAAGCTGAGTTCATCGCCATTACAGAAGCCTGCAAAGAATTATTGTGGTTGAAGAAATTCTAACAAGAGTTGGGTTTGAAACAAGAAAGGTATGTCCTTCATTGTGATAGTCAGAGTGCAATCCACTTGAGTAAGAATTCTTCATTTCATTCGAGGTCGAAACACATTGATGTTAGATATCATTGGATTCATGATGTCTTGAATGATAAGTTGTTGCAACTTGAAAAAGTTCACACTGATGATAACACTTCGGATATGTTGACTAAGGCATTGACTAAGGACAAGCATGAGAAGTGTCGACTATTGGCGGGAATGGTCGAATTCTCCACATAAGTCGAGAGGGGGAGAATTGTTGGGTTTCCCTCCTTTGTGGGACTCTTAAATTTCCTAAATATGGTTTTGCTATTTTTGGCCAACACCTTGGTTAGCACATGACTCTTGGCATATTCAAGATTGGTTTGAAGTCTTCAAGGAAAGAAAAACTACAAGTCTTTTGTCTTTTCCTTTCGTTCATCATCTTGGTCGGCAAGAAGACTGTTGGGATACCTTTTTTGGTTCAAAACAAAAATCAGCCTTCTTCTTCTCCATTTTTGGGTGCTACACAATCGACAAGTTTGTTCTTCAAGTGGGTAACGTTTCTTCACTTGATATTTGGGGTTTCTTGCGGTTTGTTCTTGGAGATTTGGTTTACTTTTGCGAGGTATTTTCTTCTTGTGATTTACACCTTGGTGTGTTTGTAAGGCTTATGCCTTTTGGCCACTTTGTAAACTCTTTTTGGTGATAGTGGAAGAAACTGACCTACCGGTTGTCGTGGACGTACCTCAAGTTATTTGAGGGAACCACGTAAATCTTGTGTGCTCATTTATTTTCTGTTATTCTATTCATATTGCTTCCATTGATTTACACTTGTGGGAAAGCTTTTTTTTTTTCCAACAATGAACCCCTACAGGCAAAATTTTGATATACGCAGTCCGATCTGAGTAATCAAGTCCAATGTGTCCCCACTTAGATTCGTAGTCCAGACTCAATATTCTACTACTGCAAAACAGGAAGTGGCGAGCATAATCAAATGTATGAAAGCCAATTAGATCACAATTCAACAATCCTCAGAGAATTTCATCTCTAACTGGTTGGGTTCTGTATATTTCTGACGAGGGGAATAGACTGTGCAGGAAGAAACCAAGATTGACACGCTGGAAGAACTTCCTTAAGAATGTAGGGAGAACCATTACGTGATAATCCTCTTATACACCAGCTCGTGTCTCTCTAGGATCAACCAACATCCCCACTGAATCATGGAAAAATGACGTCTCATAATTATCTTCAAAATAACAGCAATTACTAAAACCTTCAAATTGCTAAGCATCTTCACAGTTTCGAGATTAAAATAAAGTTGCATGATTAACTTAAGGTAGTTATTGATAACATATAGAAATGCTGGTACAACAAGAAGCACATTGTTGCGGGCAGCCTGCACAAATGCGGAAACTAAGAGAAGAGGCTTCTCTCCAACTTTCTGACGCCTAGCCTGGAGCAAAAGCATAACAATTGCAAATATAACCTTCGAAATCTCAGTCACAAAGTTAACACTAATAGGGTTAAACTCGAAATTTCCATCCACCTTGGACATAAACACCAAAATAGGTTGTAAACCAACTAGGATACAATCACCAACAACTAAGAAGACATTGAGGGTGCGATGCTTTGATGATATCTTTCTCCTGTGCAGATCATAAACCCTTGAGACATTTTTGGCACTTGAGAATACCGATCTAGAATGGCAGACACTGCATTTTGTCATCCCGTTCTTCATTACTTTACTCCCCAACTAGTTGTCACTCTATAGAAAATTTTGATATTGTTTTTCAGAACCTTCTGCATGTTTTTCTGTCACAGACTGCACAAATGGTTGTCTTCCCCCAGGTTCATCATCATCATCATCCACACAACTAGGCTGCTGGTTCAATTCAGTGTCCTGATGTGCTGGATAATCCAAGAAGTCCTCTAACGCAGAGGCATAATCAGAATCATCCTCTACATATTCATCAACATCCTTTTTATACCTTGCCAGTAGTTCTTCTGAAGGAATTTCGGTCTCTTTCTGCAATAAAGTGATCTCATCTATGAGATCATTTGATTCTTCTTTTGCAAGTTCCTCTTCCTCCAGCAAGGTTGTCTCATCATCCTTTTCCTCTCCAGTTGCGAGAACAAAGTCACCATACTCCTATTCATCATTAAAATTATATACTTTACTTTCTTCATCTGACTCCCTAGAAATTTCTGACACATCCTTGACTTGACATGTATCAACTTTTAACAAATGGTGCTCTGAAATGGATAAGCTACCATTACTTTCACCATAACGATGACCAATGACTGTGAGTGAGCTGTTTTTATCAATATTACAAGTATCAGATAGATCCTGTCCTTCACCCCCAAAATGATCATCCCCCATTGAAGTTTGTTTTACTTTCTTTCTCCTCCCTATCCACTCGATGACGCTACCCACCTGGGAAGACGACTCACCAACCCCCCTAGAGCTCTCATCATCCGCGTCAATCCAACATAATCTGAACTTTTTTTCTTGAACCTAGTCCTCATCCCATCCACGTACACCCTAGATCTTTCCTCTAAAAATGTGTTGAAAAACCTTCCAAAGTGTGGTCTCAAGCTTAAAAAAAAAAAAGTGTTGACTTTCCTTCTTCGTGGACTCCTTCAGGATTTCGTCCAAGTCTCCTTATTTAGCCGTGATCTCCTTTCCTTGATGGCTCCCAGTCCCATGCAAAATTCCAAAATAAAAATTGAAATAAGAAATCATGTAATTGGAAATCAAGATTAAAATGGAATAGAATAAAATATATATAAAAAATGTCAAATCATATAACCACAAAATCCAAGATATCAATTCATGGAATTAAGGAATGAATAAATAAGTAAATAGACCAATAAATTGATAAAGGTGTAAAATAGACATTAGACGTATGCAATTAGAAAAAAAATCAAGAAATTAAATTAATGCAACGGATTATAATAATTTAAACATCAAACTCAAACGATCAAAAATCAAAAAAATAATTTCATGCAATAAAAAAGTCAAGCCAATACTCATCTTATCTTGAAAAAAATAAGTAACCAAAATCAAGAACATGCCTAAGTGAACTATACCAAAAGAAGTGTCCAAGTGACCTATTCTAAAAAAGTGCTTAAGTAACCTAGGGTGAATGTGTGGAAGCTGGAAGGTGTCTAGGTGAATCTAAGCGGGTCAAGGTGTACCAAAGTGGACCTAGGGTGGTGCCTAATAAGCCAAGTGCATCTAAATGTGCCTAGGGTGCCTAATGGGCGAAGTGCATCTAAATGGACCTAGGATGCCTAAGTGGGCCTCAGATAGTGCCCAATGGGCCAAGTGTATCTATGTAGGCCTAGGGTGTCTAAGTGGACCTAAGTCTAAATTAGGGTTTCCAAGAATGACAATGGGGTTAGATAAATCCCTCAACCAAAGTCCTCAAGGTAGCTTAGAAAAGATAGGCTACACAAGAGTAATGGCCCACCAGGAAATGTTGTAAAGTACCGAACAAATACCTAATAGGACATGTGCTAGAAGGACAAAATGGAGGGTTTACAAATATGCCCCTCTTCGGTAAAGAGCACGAGTATAGGGAATGCGAGTAAAAATACGAATAATGAATAGAACGAAGTGAACTATACCGAAGAAATAGAAGAAAAAGACCAAAGATTTTGTCCTAGCACATGACAAGAGTAAGCTTGGAACATGAGGCTGCGATCACAAAAATGGAACAACTTTAGGTCGTGAGCTCAAGGTTACACGTAGAAAGAATGACTTTGGGCCATAGATGAGAGAAACGACTCCGGGTCGTGAACTCAAGGCTCTAAATGGAAAAGAAATGAATATGGGTCATAAATGAGAAAAATGACTCTAGGTCGAGAGCTTCAGGCTCTAAATGGAAAAGAAATTACTCTAGGTCATAAATGAGACAAACAGCTTTGGGTCGTGAGCTCTTGGCTCTAAATGGAAAAGAAATGACTATGTGTCATAAATGAAAAACGACTCTCAGTCGAGAGCTCTGGGATCTAAATGGAAAAAAAATGACTCTACGTTATAAATAAAAAAAATGACTCTAAGTCAAAAGCTCTAGGCTCTAAATGAAAAAAAAAATTACTCTGGGTCATAAATGAAAAACGACTCTGGGTCGAAAGCTCCGGTATCTAAATGAAAAAGAAATGACTCTAGGTCATAAATGAAAAAAACGACTCTAGGCTCTAAATGGAAAAGAAATGACTCTGGGTCATAAATGAAAAACGACTTGAGGTTGAGAGCTCTAGGCTCTAAATGGAAAAGAAATGACTCTCAATCATAAATGAAAAATGACTCTAGGTCGAGAGCTCTGGGCTCTAAATGAAAAACAATGACTTTGGGTCATAAATGAAAAACAATGACTTTGGGTCATAAATGAAAAACAATGACTTTGGGTCATAAATGAAAAACGAGTATGGGTCAAGAGCTCTGGGCTCTAAATGAAAAAGAAATGACTATGGGTCATGAATGAAAAACGACTCTGAGTTGAGAGCTCTGAGCTCTAAATGAAAAACAAATGACTCTGGGTCATAAATGAAAAATGACTCTAGGTCGAGAGATCTAGGTTCTAAATAGAAAAGAAATGACTCTAGGTCATAAATGGAAAAACGACTCTAAGCTGAGAGCTCTAGGCCGAGAGCTCTAGGCTCTAAATGAAAAAAAAAAATGACTTTGGGTCATAAATGAAAAATGACTTTAGGTTAAGAGCTTCGGGCTCTAAATGAAAAAGAAATGACTCTAGGTTATAAATGAAAAAAATGACTCTAGGTCGAGAGCTCTAGGCTCTAAATGAAAAAGAAATTACTCTAGGTCATAAATGAAAAACGACTCTAGCTCAAGAGCTCCGGGCTCTAAATGGAAAAGAAATGACTTTGGGTCATAAATGAAAAATGACTCTTGATCGAGAACTCTAGGCTCTAAATGGAAAGGAAACGACTCTAGATCATAAATGAAAAAAAGACTCTGGGTCGAGAGTTCTAGGCTCTAAATGAAAAAAAAAAATTGACTTTGGAACATAATTGAAAAATGATTTTGGATCAAGAGCTATGGGCTCTAAATGAAAAAGAAATGACTCTGGGTCATAAATGAAGAATGACTCTAGGTCAAAAGCTTTGGGCTCTAAATGAAAAAGAAATTACTCTGGGTCATAAATGAAAAACGACTTTGGGTGGAGAGCTCTGGGCTCTAAATGAAAAAGAAATGACTTTGGGTCATAAATGAAAAATGAATCTAGGTCAAGAGCTCTAAGCTCTAAATAAAAAAGAAATGACTCTAGTTCATAAATGAAAAACGACTCTCAGTCGAGATCTCCGGGCTCTAAATGGAAAAGAAACGACTTTGGGCCATAAATGAAAAAATGAATCTAAGTCGAGAGCTCTGGGCTCTAAATGAAAAAAAAATAACTCTGGGTCATAAATGAAAAACAACTCTAGGTTAAAAGCTCTGGGCTCTAAATAAAAAAGAAATAACTCTGGGTCATAAACGAAGAACGACTTTGGATCGAAAGCTCTAGGCTCTAAATGAAAAAAAAATGACTCTGGGTCGAGACTTTGGGCTCTAAATGAAGAAGAAATGACTTTTGGTCATAAATGAAAAAGAAATGACTAGGTTGAGAGTTTTGGGCTCTAAATGAAAAAGAAATTACTCTAGGTCATAAATGAAAAACGACTCTCGGTCGAGAGCTTTGGGCTCTAAATGGAAAAGAAATGACTCTAGGTCATAAATGAAAAAATAACTCTAGGTCGAGAACTCTAGGCTCTAAATGAAGAACGATTCTAGGTCGAAAGCTTTGGGCTCTAAATGAAAAAAAAATTACTCTGGGTCATAAATGAAAAATGACTTTGGGTGGAGAGCTCTGGGCTCTAAATGAAAAAGAAATGACTTTGGGTCATAAATGAAAAATTAATCTAGGTCGAGAGCTCTAGGCTCTAAATGAAAAAGAAATGACTCTAGTTCATAAATGAAAAACGACTCTCAGTCGAGATCTCCAGGCTCTAAATGGAAAAGAAACGACTTTGGGTCATAAATGAAAAAATGAATCTAAGCCGAGAGCTCTGGGCTCTAAATGAAAAAAAAAAATGACTGGGTCATAAATGAAAAACAACTCTAGGTTAAGAGCTTTGGGCTCTAAATGAAAAAGAAATGACTCTGGGTCATAAATGAAGAACGACTTTGGATCGAAAGTTTTGGGCTCTAAATGAGAAAAAAATGACTCTGGGTCGAGACTTTGGGCTCTAAATGAAAAAGAAATGACTTTTGGTCATAAATGAAAAAGAAATGACTAGGTTGAGAGTTTTGGGCTCTAAATGAAAAAGAAATTACTCTAGATCATAAATGAAAAACGACTCTCGGTCGAGAGCTCTAGGCTCTAAATGGAAAGAAATGACTCTGGGTTATAAATGAAAAAAATACTCTAGGTCAAGAACTCTAGGCTCTAAATGAAAAAGAAATGACTCTGGGTCATAAATGAAAAACGACTCTTGGTCGAGAGCTCTGGGCTCTAACTGAAAAAGAAATTACTCTAGATCATAAAGGAAGAACAACTCTAGGTCGAGAGTTCTAGGCTTTAAATGAAAAAGAAATGTGTAGACCCTCAATTTTGTCCCTTGACACTTGCATTTTATCTTATGGGTGTCACATGCACCCATGTTTTCATATGACCCCGCCATGGCCCCCTTTTGGCCTTGATCAGTTTCTAAGCCTTGTGTAGGTTCATTTGCGATCCAATGTAGTGCAGGTGTGTAGTTCATTTTGGAGTTCCTTCATGGCCAATTTCCCTAGTTGTTCACATCATGCTATAAGGAAGGAAGTGAGGCCCCCCAAAAATTTCAGTTCAGTTGGAATTCATAGGAGCAGGTTTGAATTCGGAGCACTTGGGCTTGTTTTGATCATATCTCCCTCATCCGAACTCGGAATTGCGCACCATTTTTTTTATGGACTCCCTATTCTTCAAGGAACATTCTATCAAAATTTCAAAATTTTTATCAACTGGATCGCCCGGTTGGCATCCGGTTCAACTGGTTCATCGAGTCAGCTTGTATGGAACACTGATTTTAGTGATTTTTGAGCCCAATTCCTACATGGCTTGGTCCCATGGGCTCCATATCAGTTTTGAGCTGTATTTTGGATCCATTTTGGGCCTTATTTCGGATTCCTTGTAGCCCACCATGAATCCATGTGGATCCTTGGTGGGGAAGCAAGTTGAAAGCTTAAGATAGTCAACTTGCATTGAGAATGAGGAGGGGAGTTAATGGAGAAGCTGATTCCGAGACTGACTGGAGCTCTTTCCAGAGCTTGAAGGAGAGAAAAATGAAGAGGCTTTTATGGCTAGAGGTCTGAGACTATAAAAGAGGAAAAAAAAAATTTTGAAGGGACTTCTTTTTTTTTTCTAAGAGGGAGGACTCTATGGAATCGTAGGGGAGGAATTTTATAAGAGGTTTTTGGAGGGTTTCTTTCATGAGTGGTCTGAGTGAATGGAGTGAAGAGGTCCTCACACTTTTAGGGGTCTCGGATACGTTTGGAAAAGCTTTGCAAGCTGAGGAAGCAGATCCTCTGTTTTTAGAAGAAAAACAGAGTAAGGAAACGCTGCTCGTGTATAGATCGAGACTGCCTCTCTGGGCCCCGCTTGAAAGTGGGAATCTTCTAACATTTGAAAGGCTCTGCACGTGAAGGAAAGAAAGAGAAAGAGGTCTGAGTTTGGATCTTTACCAGGTAAGATTCATGAGGAAATTTCAGGAATTTCATTTGTTTGATTGAATTGTCTTTTTTTATGCTCAGCCAATCTTTGGATATCATCTTCTGATTTAAGTAGATTATTCCAGCTACGTGAATTGTTTTAGACTTGCTGTGTATGCACTCATGCTCCCATTCATGGATTTCAATATTCTTTATGTTTAGCTGATGCATGGGTGTCGGTTTCTTTAGAATCTGATGCATGCTATGTAAGGGTTGGGTTCACTGCCACTCTTAACTATTGTCATCCCTCAAAGTATTGCATGAAATGAGGATAAGAATGAAGGCAGTTTGGTTACTTTTTTTTGGCACACTCGTTCTACTATGTTTTCTTATCTTTCCTCTGTCTGGGAATGCAAGAGAATTTGGTATGACAGTTGTGGTTTCCTTCAAATTATCTCTTTATTCATATGTTGGTGAATATGTCTCTCCCATTGGTTGATTGATGCTTGATGTTGTTAGGTAAGGAGAGGAAGGCCCGAGCTGTGAGACCCTTTTGTTTTTTATTATTCAAATGTTTTCTAGGTTCAGTACAGTTTGGATTTAGGTGGGATTTAGGCCCGCCCCTGAGTGTTGTTTTGGTAGGATATCTCAATTGAAATGTGAGAGGGTCTTGATATCATTGGTTTGCTTGTTGAGAAAATAGGCCACCATGGCCACTTGGTGTGCTAAAGGTAAGTGACCTTTGGGTCGTTCAAATCTCAGTTCCAAATTTGCCCACTTGGGGCCTAGTCTTTACTTGAGCATGAATGAGTGGTTAAAGCCTAGGTTGTGCATTTGAGGAAATATTGAATAAAATTCTGATTGCATGTTTGTTTTGAATTTGGGAAATGGGAAGGGTATTGATAATTGATTTGGGGAACTCAGGCCATTCTTGTCACATTTCAGTTGATTAAAATCAAAAGACAAAGTAAAGCTTAGGCTTGGCTTGCTTGAAGTCAAAGTTCTCCTTAGCTTAGGATTTGGGTGGAGGACTTTCGCCCTCCTCGTTTTATCAATGGATGAGGTCTCCATGGCATTCTTTGTGTTGGATTTAGGGGCTACCCATCTTGGACGCCTGGTTTAGACTTGAAGTCAGGGGCACTTGGTTGTGTATAGGAGGGTGCCCTCAGTCATCATTGCCTCCTAGGGTCATTGGTTTAGTTTGAGAGGGTGGCCTTCATTTTAGTATGATAGGGTGGCTCTATGGCAGCCTCGGTTTTGAAGCGCTTTGCATTGTTTCGACTAGTTCTCCCTCATCTGGGCTTGGAATTAAGCTCCATTTTTTTTGTTAGATTCTTTATTCTTCAAGGAATCTTCTGGTAAAGTTTCAGATTTTTTTCTCAATAAGATGAACCGGTTCAATAGGTGGCTTGGAGGCAACCCCGTTTTATAAACGCTTTGCATTGTTTCAGTTGGTTCTCCATCATCCAGGCTTGAAATTGAGCGCCATTTGTTTTGTTGGATTCCTTATTCTCTGAGAAATCTTCTAGTAAAGTTTCATATTTTTTTCTCAATTTTTTGAGCCGGTTGGGAACCGGTTCTACTAGGTAGCTCTAGTTTCAGCGTGTTTTGACCCCCATTTTTGTTGTGGCTTGGGCCTTTAGGCTCCAAGGCACTTGTAGGCCACCTTTAGGGTTTGAATCCAAATTTGGTTTGAATTAATGTGGGCCCACCTATGAGTTGAGGGTATTATTGGCTAGGAAGGTCGGGGGTTTATTATGAATGTTTGGCTTGTGCACATTTGTATGTTTGATTAAAAATGCTTGTGTCTATTGATTTGCCCCTGTTTGCAGCGCTTGGCTTAGGACCCGAGGTACGTACTTGACTTGGTTGGAATTGGATTCATTTGCATGCGTGGAGCTTGGATATGTTTGCTCGTTGTGTGTTTATATTGCTTGACTAACCTCTTATGTAGCGCTTAGCTAGGGACCTCAGGTACGCATCTTTTAGCTTTGATTTGTGGAGACTAAGTGCACGCTAGATACTGAGCAGGTTCGTGTGATCTATGTCATTTGTTTAGCTTAATTGATCGATTGATCTTTGACCCATATACTCCCATGTACCCAATTCATTAGTAGAGATCGAGTTCCGAGCCTAGAGGGGTGCTACCTCACATGAGGTACCTTCCCAATAGGTAACCTAATCCCCGGACCCAGAATCTAGTTTTCGCAGACTGCTTTTCCATACTGGAGTCATTAAGGTTTTTTGTTCTTACTTGATTTTCCCCTTTATAAAATAAAAAAATAAATAAGTGGCGACTCCAAACAAAACCGTTCCTCACCGGGGACGGATTTTCCAAAACCTGAAAACACACTTACTTTCTTATTCTTTTAAAAAGCGAGTCGCACCGGCCCGTGGATCGGGTGAGGGTCCACAAATTGGAGACTCCAATGGGGATCGAACCCAGAATCTCTGGTTTCATAAGAGGATCAAGCTTGAACTTGAATTGGTTATATTGGAACACATGGTTCTTTGATCAGTAGACTCTTAGGCTACATAGATGACTGATGATCACGTACTTGATTGGTATCTGGCTTGCACCTGTGATGTGTTGATGCTTGTGTGTCCACTTGATTGGTTTTAGCATGCTTGCTCATTGTTGATTGGCACTTAGTTATGAGAGTTGGGATTGGCATAGATGGTCAGATTGTGTGTAGATTTTGTGGTAGGCCTTGCCCTTTGCGCATGACTGTTTGCTGCATGGCTACCCTTTCTCTTGCATGACTGTTTGTCGCTTGTGTTTGTGGGGCGTGCTTGTATCCCCTTATTTTCTAATTACTAGTCTTGGTCAACTATTCCTCATTGATTGCTTGAGTTATTTGGGAGTCATTCCCAACTATTTGCCTTCAACCAAGCTAGGGGTTTGGGAGTAGGGTCTAGCATAGGGATTATATCAATGTTTGGGAGCACTATAGAGATGATGGATATCCGAGCAATGAAGACCTGTATAGCCCTGAGCTGGATTTCATGGATACATGCATGGCCAGTGTGTCACTTTGATTGTTGATTGATTGTTGGTTAGGATCAGAAGTTGCATATCCCTATGGATACAGTCATCTAGCTTGTAGGACTTGTCTTTTCTTGTTATTAGCTTTTGAGCCACCTTACCTCTAAGGTATCACCATGTCAGAGTCTCGCTCCTACCTGTGGAGCCATATATCGAATTAGTTGTTGACATCACATGTCAGCTCATTCCTTTAGAGGATTTAGTTGTAAGATTGCATTACTAGATCGATTTCTAAGACTACGCCACATGCTGTTGTGGCACCTGCACAGATTTTTTATGACACTCAGGCCCGTATCGATAGGATTAAGCAAAGGATTAGGTCTCTACATGTTTCTGATGGAGTCATGGGTTGGAACAAATATGATGACTTGCCAATGGCAGCTTTTCCAGTTGAGTTTTGCATGCCAGACATTGAGAGGTACACGGGGATAGGGTGCCCCGGTATTCATTTACAATTGTATAGCGTTGTTATGCGCGGGCATAGATTGGACGAGGCATAGATGATCATGTTATTCCCTCTATCTCTAAGTGGTGCCGCTCAGCGTTGGTTTGCCTCATTGGACCCTTCAAGGCGTAGGACATGGGTTGATTTGGCACAGGAGTTTCTTAGACAGCATTCTTTTAATACTATAGTGGATGTATCCCGGAGGGAGCTAGAGACACTCAGGCAGAGGCCAGATGAGTCAGTTACTTCATTCATCTCCCGCTAGAGGGAGAAGATAGCACAGATTATAGATAGACTCTCCGAGCGTGATCAAATCAGCATGATTATGCGCAGTCTTCAACCCCGCTTTACCAGGCATCTCATGGGCTTTCCACAGATAGATTTTGGTTCATTGGTTTAAGCCCTCTATGGCATTGAGGAGGGCATAGCTAGAGGATTATGGGCAAACTCTTCCTCTTCAGACTCAAAGGGAAAGAAGTCGGGGTTAGGATCCAAGCCTTCATATGTTGGTACCATTGGCACGATAGGGCACAGGTCCCCTCGTCGCCCTCCTTCTCAGAAACAGTTCTAAGACACTCCTTACTAGATGATATAGCAGGATCAGTACAGACCAGCTGCTCCCTATAGGCCGGCAGGGCCTACTTATCTACATCCGACACTACAGCCGGTATATGCTACACAGGTTTCTCAGAGGCCACCTGTATAGTTCCATCAGCAGTATAGAGCACCGTCTCCACCGAGGTCGGCTAGGCAGTTTACACAGCCAGGGATGCCTTTGAGCAGAGCATTTCAGAGATTGGTTGAGGGGGGTTTGATTACTCCACTAACACCCAAACCACCACCACATCCTACCCCACCAAGATTCAGGACAGATCTTCACTGTGCCTACCATCACAGAGATGACCATGATACAGACAATTGTGCAATGATGAGACACTCCATTCAGGACTTGATTGATCAGGGTTTGGTTGATTTAGGACCCCATACAGTGACTACAGACCCACTACCTACTCATGACACTAGAGTTGTACCTCCACCCCTAGGGGGCGTACATTTGATTGAGTTTTCAGGAGATGAGATATTCATGATGGGGTGGGACGGAGAGGCTCCTCAACCTATTAGTCTGTACGAGGACTCAAATTTTAATGGATATATCCATGGACAGCAGGTTCCCAGGCCATTCAAATTGATCCCAGATGAGATTCCCCGATAGATAGCAGTATCGCTGGTATACTTACAGCATGTTCCGCCCATGGCATCCTTCATTCTGTTCCCAAAAAAGTATAGGCCCGTTCACAGAGATGTTCAAATTGTTACACAGAGTAGGAAAGTAGCTCAGCATTCACTCGTTGATAGGCCTTTTGCTGGCACAGATGCTAGAGAGGATGTTCAAAGAGAGGATGATGAGATATTGTGCCAGCTGCGCACCACACAAGCTCGCATATCCATTTGGAGCCTCTTGGCCTCGTCCAGCACACATAAAGATGCCTTGATCAGAGCTCTTAGTCAGATCAAAGTTGACACTGCTACTACCCTTGAGGGACTGATTCACTTTCTAACAGCTAATAGAGCTACATGCATTGTATTTTCAGATGATGATTTACCACCTAAGGGGTCAGATCATGTTCGACCCTTATTCATTGATGTTGCTTGTTCAGGTCGCTGGGTGCCGTCTGTCTTACTGGACAATGCTCCGCCCTGAACATATGTCCATTGGTTACTGCCATTGCTTTGGGATTTTTACCATCTGATTTTAGGCCATCTACGCAGACCGTCAGAGCATATAACGGGACTCAGAGGACAGTTATGGGTACTCTCACTACACATGTCATGATAAGGTCGGTCAGATATTCTATACTCTTTTAGGTTTTGACGATCCAGAGATCCTTTAACCTGTTTCTCGGTCGCTCTTGGATTCATGAGGCTGGTGCTACACCATCTTCCCTTCATCAGAAGGTGAAGTTCATACACGAGGGGCGCATTATCACAATACAGTCTAACAGAGACATTGTTACCTCTTCTGAGCCAATGTTACAGATCAGTCACAGTAAGGATGACTTGCACTTGACCTGATTTACTTTTAACGAGGTTCAAGTTGTCAGTTTAGAGGATGACAGCAGAGACATGATACCTATGTTTTTTTATTAGTACAGCAGCACTCTGGTACTCAGTATAATGAGAGGCATGTCTTATATGCCTGGCTTGGGATTGGGTCATCGCCAGCAGGGGCCATGCAAGTTTGCTTTCACAATTGATTATGACATACCATATGGATTGGGTTACACTCTTTTCTGAGGATGATGCACGACACATGGCGCGACTACGCTAGGATAGGGTGAGAGCTCGCTTGTCCGGGGTTCTATTCGATTACCCCCTTCGCCCATACACTTTTCAGTTGGCTGACTATTTTACCAGAGGATCAGAGCATGCACCCTGCACAAAGGGAGTTAACCGTGTTCCTGAGGCAGTTGAGATTCAGGGCATTCAGCAGGCCCTAGGACAAATGTGTTTGAGTTATAAGACCACCGAGCCACCCAAGGCCATGATAGTTGCATCCCTATCACCAGATCGAGCTAGTGTGTTTTCCATGTGCTTTCCTGAGGAGATCGCTTACTATGATCTGCCTATGGATTTGGGATATGGTTCTGATGGTGTGATTCTACCTGATACTTATATGGACGAGATGGACATGATCGGCACCGGCCGTATCCTTGACACAACCCCGCATGGGCCCCATTCTGCTTTTGACATGTTTGGAGTTTCTATGATTGATTCTGATAATGTGACACTTTATGACGTTTGCATTGATACGATGGACATGATCAGTACTGGCCATATTCTGGATGCTTCCCCACTTGGGCCCCGATCCGCTTTTGATGTGTTTGGGATTTCTATGCTTGAGTTTGATGGTGATGGACTTGTTGCTACTGATATTACTCATGATACTGTTTCTGTTGAGGGAGCATCCGACTCTGTGAACCCACCTCTTTCCTTTGACACTATGTCCGGGTTTGTCACCCTCTTTGATGACATTTCTGATGGTAATAATGACATGAGTATTTTCGAGTATTTGCTTGTGTCACAGCATTTCCCTTTGATTGCACCACCAACACCCACAGCACATGTATGCGATGTTGATGATGTAGGAGACACAGATGACCCACTGAGTGGTCAGTCAGAGTGTGATTTTGATTCAAATACGGAGGACAAGAAGTTATACCATTTCTGGTAGCAATGAGTTGATAGATTTTGGGGCACCTGATTAGCCCAGGGAGCTTAGGATTGGCTCTTCCCTATCTCCTAATGAGAGAAGTAGATTGATTGACCTGCTCAGGTCATACTTGGATGTATTAGCATGGTCGTGTGAGGACATATGGGGCCTTGACCCCACTATAGTTCTGCATCACCTGCCTATTTTGCCACATCCTAGGCCAATTAAGCAGAAATTGAGGAGACTACACCCTCGATGGAGTTTGCAGGTGAAAGAGGAGATTCATAAGCAACTCAGTGTTGGCTTCTTGTCAGTGGTTGATTATCCTGAGTGGCTGGCTAATGTCGTCCCTGTTCCAAAAAAGAACGGCAAGGTTAGAGTTTGTGTTGACTTCCGAGATCTGAACAAGGCCAGTCCTAAGGATGATTTTCCCTTCCCGCACATTGATATGCTAGTTGACAGCACTGCAGGGCATTCGATGTTGTCCTTCATGGATGAATTTTCTGGGTATAATCATATTCTGATGGCTCCAGATGATATGAAGAAGACTTCTTTCATCACTGAGTGGGGTACTTACTGCTACCGGGTTATGCCATTTGGGTTGAAGAATGCGGGAGCCACTTATCAAAGAGCTACTACTACTTTATTCCATGACATGATGCACAGAGATATCGAGGTATATGTGGATGACTTGATAGTGAAGTCCTGAGACAAGGCAGATCACTTAGCAGCACTACAGAGATTCTTTGAGAAGATCCGACAGTTCAGGTTGAGATTGAATCCCAAGAAGTGTACCTTTGGGGTGACTTCTAGGAAATTGCTAGGACACATCATCAGTGAGTGTGGAATAGAGGTTGATCCTGAAAAGATTAGAGTCATACTTGACATGCCTGCTTCGAGGACTGAGAGAAATATTAGAGGCTTTCTTGGCAGACTACAGTATATCAGTCGTTTCATTGCTAGATTGACAGACATATGCGAGCCTATCTTTCATCTTCTAAGGAAAAACCAGCCTACAATTTGGAATAATGATTGCCAGTGCGCTTTCGAGAAGATTAAGGAGTGTCTCCTCTCTCTTCCAGTTTTAGTGTTTCCCACACTGAGGCAGCCTCTGCTTCTGTACTTGTCCATTTCAGACATGGCTTTGAGATACATGTTAGCTCAGCTCGATGATTCAGGGAAGGAGCGAGCCATTTATTATCTGAGTAAGAGGATGTTGGAGTATGAGTGCAGATACAATATGATTGAGCGCCTCTATTTAGCATTGGTTTGGGCCACCAGGAGGCTGAGACACTCTGTGACAGAGTATTCCATATTATTGGTCTCGCGATTGGATATATTGAGATATTTATTTGACAGGCCTGTCCTGACTGGTAGGTTCATGAGGTGGTTGGTGTTGTTGACAGAGTTTGATATTCAGTATGTTACACAGAAGTTAGTAAAATGGAGCATTGTTGTAGATCATTTGGCTTCTTTGCCCGTATCTGACGATAGACCGATTGACGATGATTTCCCTGATGAGCAGTTTGTCTCAGTGACCAATATTGCAAGATAGCGATTGTACTTTGATGGTGCTGCCAATCAGTTGGGGTTTGGTATCGGTATTCTATTGATATCACCTCAGGGTGATCATATTCCCAAATCAGTCCGGTTGGCATTCTCTTATCATCATCGACTAACGAATAATATTGTTGAGTATGAGGTGTGCATCACTGGTCTGGAGACTGCGCTAGACCTTGGAGTCAGACAGTTGGAGATCCACGGGGATTCCAACTTGGTTATTCAGCAGACTCAGGGTATTTAGAGGACTCGAGATGAGAAGTTGAAGCCCTATCATGCTTATTTGGATTTGTTAGTTGATAGGTTTGAGGAGTTGAGATATATACATCTGCCTAGGGCAGAAAATCAGTTTGCTGATGCGTTAGCCACCTTGGCTTCTATGATTGAGATTTCTGCGGGAGTAACTGTGCGACCATTGCTGATTGAGACTAGGTCCGCACCAGCTTACTGTTGTTTGATTGGGGGTATTGAGGACTAGGATGAGTTGTCCTAGTATCATGACATTTATCAGTTCCTGTTATGTGGCGCTTACCCTGAGTTAGCCTTAACCAATGATAGGAGAGCTTTAAGGTAGCTAGCCACTAGATTTGTGATTTGTGGAGAGTCCTTGTACAAACAATCACCTGAGGGCTTATTATTGTTATGTTTAGACCATGCCTCTGCAGGAATTTGTGACCCACACATGGGAGGACATATGTTGACCTAAAAGATTATGAGGACAGGTTATTTCTGGTTGACCATGGAGGCAGATTGTTGCCAGTTCGTTCAGAGGTGCCCAGAGTGCCAGATGCACGGTGATCTCATTCACGTGCCACCTTCGGAGTTGCACGCACTCACATCCCCTTGGCCATTTTCAATGTGGGGTATTGATGTTATTGGAAAGATCTCACCCAAGTCTTCCAGCAGGCATGAGTACATCTTAATTGTCGTTGATTATTTCACCAAGTGGGTGGAAACTGCTTCTTATGCTAGATTGACAGTGGCCAGGGTGGCCAAATTCATTAGGTCACATATTATCTGCTGATATGGGGTCCCACACGAGCTGATTTCCTATAGAGAGGTGCATTTCAGGGGCGAGGTGGATACATTGATTTAGGAGTATCGCATTCAGCATCACAGATCGTCTGCCTACAAGCCATAGACTAATAGGGCAATTGAGGCCGCAAATAAAAATATCAAGAGGATTTTGAGAAAGATGGTCGAGACTTCTCGGGATTGGTCAGAGAAGCTCCCTTTTGCATTATGGGCTTACCGTACATCTTTTCGTACTTCTAACGAGGCTACCCCATATTCTTTGGTGTATGGGATGGAGGCAGTGCTGCTTGTTGAGATTGAGATGAGATCCTTGAGAGCAGCATTAGAGCAGCAGATATCTGAGACTGAGTGGGCTCAGTCCCGTTATGACCAACATAGCCTTCTAGATTAGAGGAGATTGAGGGCATCAAATCATGTTCAAGCTTATCAGAGGAAGATGACCCATGCATTTAGAAAGAGGGTTAAGCCCAGGAAATTTTAAAAGGGTGACTTAGTCTTAAAAGTCCTTAGGGGATTGATCAGTGACCCTAGAGGCAAGTTTAGACCAACTTAGAGCGGGCCTTATGTTATTCGAGATTTGACCCGAGAGGGAGCTGCTTGGTTGACAGACCTAGATGAAAATCAGTTTACGGAGCCAGTCAATGTGGATCAGTTGAAGAAGTTTTATGCGTGAGTTCATGGTGAGATGATGGGTAGCCATCATTTTTTAGTAGCAATTTTTCCTGTTGCACACCCACACATTGGTATATCTTATTGCTAACCTGTTGAGTCTCATGCGGTTTGTTATGGCATATTCATTCACTTAGCCTTGCATACTTTTTCTCACCTGGGTTAGGGGCTTGCCCCTGTGCACTTTGCATTTATTGATTGGATCTGTGAGTATCCTGAGTTTTGTGTCATTGTTCATGTGTTCTTTCTTTGGTCATTCATGGTTTCTTCTTTCGTCCATTGTGCCTTTTCATTTCGTCTACCTTTGAGTTCTGCTTCTATCATCTCGACTCTATTCACTTTTGTTTTCTCTTATGTGATGATGACACGCTCTTGTCCCAGAGCTACAGGTCAGGCCTGTCACACCCTTCATTCCACTTGTAGGCTTTGATCCAGGATTCTTAGGTTGAGGGAGGACCATTTGGGATGAGAGGTTTAAGGTTCTTTCTGTTGGACTATGCTAGTGTGGCATTCAGCTAGCTTTGATTGTTCGACACAAAAAAAAAAAAAAAATACTTGTTTAGTATTTGTTGTTATACTTGGGATCATCAAAGGTCATTCGAGTTTGAGAGATTTATTATTCCTCTGAGAGTTGGGTGAGAGCATTGTACGATCCTTCTCCATGGATCTGGGTGACACATTAGGAGTGAGGTTTGGGTTTCTTTGGCACTCGGTCCCCTGGATCATTGTTTACATCACCTTCCCTATCTTATAGTGACTTGCTTCGATCTGGCGTTCTTGAGATGAGTTGTTTATCGTTGTCACACATTGCTACATTTCTATCCCAACTTGTTCCTCCATTTTCTACTACATCCATTCATCATTTGTCTTATCCCTTTTCATCTTCTTCTATCCTCATCGAACGTCATCTAGCTTTATGAACGACGAGTTCTTTGGTGTACATCACCTATTGTTTGACGTTATTCATTTGGATGTAGGTTAAGTCACCTTGCTCACATGATTATGTGATATTTGGAATTGCGTACAAGGGTTTGGCATTTAGTTATTGGGTATTTGGGTCTTTGTTTCCCATCATTTCATTCACCTTTCACCCCTAGCCTGCATTACGGTCCGAGTCGTAAGACCACCCTAAGGTCATGAGATCTCGTGTCTGCTTCGACGCGGTTCATTCAAACAGGCTTGGTCTACTGATTGAGTACGGGATGTTGATAGGTTTCCCATTGCTTTAAGGAATATCGAGGGTCACATATTGCCTTTCCATTCAATTTGCTTGCCTCAGGTCCATGATCAGAGACAGATGATACAGAGAGTTGGGACCGTTGAGGGCGCCTTTGCTTGATGCTTTGACATGTTTATACTGGGGTATACTCCCATCCTTGCATGTTGGCTTCGGCTCTTACACATGTACGTAGGCAGTTCGTTTCGCCTAAAGATGTTTTGGATATCAGAGTTTGAGTAAGCCCCATATTCAGCTTGGTTTCTTCATACATCAGAGTGATTCTGGGAGCTGACTTGAGATCAAATTCACGGTATTCATTGACCCAGCAGGGTGTGCACACTAGGGCATACCCTATTCATTGTCCTGTTCGATAACTTAGACGATTGGGTCTTCAGTGATGTATTTTAGAGTTTTCAATGAGATATTTGAGTTTCAAATGTACACACTGGGGCATACCCCCTATCAGTTATGGATTAAAGTGGAGGGTTTTTCCTCAGGGATGGATGTTTATGATATTTCCAGCTTTTTGACTTTGACTCTATGTGCAGTTGTGAGTTTCTAACATGGTTTTGATGCCTTAGACTGGGGCATGGCCCTTTCTTTGCGCCTTTGGTCACGTTTAAGAGTTGTCATACAGGGGCATACCCCCATCTTTCTATCTTGTTGGTGGGGTTATTCATTTCTTGTTTGTCGGTGTTTTCTGATGTCACACTGGGGCATACCCCCTTTCTTTCGTCATGATTGACGGGTTTGACTTTTCGCTTATTTGAGTCATTTATTGACATTTTCTGGACGCCACACTAGGGCATACCCTCCTCTTTCATGGTGCCATTACTTTTCATTTCCTTTCATTCAGCGGCTCTTCGGCATCGTGCCCAAATCCCCTATTTTTCGGCATCGTGTCCGATTTTCTTTTATCTTTCTCGACATCGCACCCTGATTTCCTTTGTTTTCTCCGGTATCGTGCCCGGATCCCCTAATCATTCCAGCGGCTCTTCGGCATCGTGCCCGAATCCCCTATTTTCCAGCATCGTGTCCGATTTTCTTTCATCATTCTGTGGCATCGCGCCCGGTTTTCTTTTGTTTTCTTCGGCATCATACCCGAATCCCCTATTTTCCGACATCATGTCCAGTTTCCTTTTATTTTTCCCGGCATCATGCCCGAATCCCCTAGTCATTCCGACGGCTCTTTGGCATCGTGCCTGAATCCCCTATTTTTCGGCATCGTGTCCGGTTTCTTTTTATCTTTCCCGGCATCGTGCTCGAATCCCCTATTTTTCGGCATCCGGTTCAGTTTCCTTTTATCTTTCCCGACATTACGCCCTGATTTCCTTTGTTTTCTCCGGCATCGTGCCCGGATCCCCTAGTCATTCCGACGGCTCTTCGACATCGTGCCCGAATCCCCTATTTTCCGGCATCGTGTCTGGTTTCCTTTTATCTTTCCCGGCATCACGCCCAGATTTCTTTTTTTTTTTTTCTTTGGCATCGTGCCCGAATCCTCTATTTTTCGGCATCATGTCTAGTTTCCTTTTATCTTTTCCGTCAATGCACCCGGATTTCCTTTGTTTTCTCCGGCATCATGCCCGGATCCCCTAGTCATTTCGGCGAATCTCCGCCATCGTGCTCGAATCCCCTATTTTTCGGCATCGTGTCCGATTTTTTTTTTATGTTTCCCGGCATCGCACCCTGATTTCCTTTGTTTTCTCCGGTATCGTGCCCGGATCCCCTAGTCATTCCGGCAGCTCTTCGGCATCGTGCCTGAATCCCATATTTTTTGACATTGTGTCCGATTTCCTTTTATCTTTCCCGGCATTGCGCCCGAATTTCCTTTGTTTTCTCCGACATCGTGCCCGGATCCCCTAGTCATTCCGGCGGCTCTTCGGCATCTTACCCGAATCCCCTATTTTCCAGCATCGTGTCTGGTTTCCTTTTATCATTCCGCATCATCGCTCCCAGATTTTCTTTGTTTTCTTCGGCATCATGCCCAAATCCCCTATTTTCCGACATCGTGTCCAGTTTCCTTTTATTTTTCCCTGCATCGTGCCCGAATCTCCTAGTCATTTCGACAGCTCTTTGGCATCGTGCCTGAATCCCCTATTTTTCGGCATCGTGTCCGGTTTCCTTTTATCTTTCCCGACATTGTGCCCGAATCCCCTATTTTTCAGCATCGTGCCCGGTTTCCTTTTATCTTTCCCGACATTGCGCCCTGATTTCCTTTGTTTTCTCCAGCATCGTGCCCGGATCCCCTAGTCATTCCGACGGCTCTTCAACATCGTGCCCGAATCCCATATTTTTCAGCATCGTGTCCTGTTTCCTTTTATCTTTCCCGGCATCACGCCCAGATTTCCTTTGTTTTCTTTGACATCGTGCCCGAATCCCTTATTTTTCGGCATCATGTCTGGTTTCCTTTTATCTTTCCCGTCAATGCACCCGGATTTCCTTTGTTTTCTCCTACATCATGCCCGGATTCCCTAATCATTTCGGCAACTCTCCGGCATCGTGCTCGGATCCCCTATTTTTCGGCATCGTGTCTGGTTTCCTTTTATCCTTCTCGACATCGCGCTCGGATTTCCTTTGTTTTCTCCGGCATCGTGCCCGGATCCCCTAGTCATTCTAGCGACTCTTTGGCGTCATGCCTGGATCCACTAGTCATTCCGACGGCTCTTCTACATTGTGCCCGAATCCCCTATTTTTCGTCATCGCGCCCGGATTTTGTTTATCTTTTCTGGCACCGTGTCCAGATTCCTTTAGCTTTCTCCGGCAGTGTGCCTAGGTCCTTTAGTCCTTCAGTCATCATGGCTCATTCCCTTAGCCTCTTTATGGTTATGTGGGGACAGAATTGTTGGTCATTTGAATTCTTCACTAGAGTTCATTTCACTCATTCATTGCTTGCACTTTGCATTCGCGACTCACTCGTCCATTCACTCTACTGAAGAGGGGCATATTTGTAGACCCTCAATTTTGCCCCTTAACACTTGCATTTTATCCTATGGGTGTCACATGCACCCATGTTTTCATATGACCTCGCTATGGCCCCCTTTTAGCCTTGATCGATTTCTAAGCCTTGTGTAGGTTCATTTGCGGTCCAATGTAGTGCGGGTGTGTAGTTTATTTTAGAGTTCCGTCATGGCCAATTTCCTTAGTTGTTCACATCATGCTATAGGGAAGGAAGTGAGGCCCCCCAAAAATTTCAGTTCAATTGGAATTCATAGCAGCAGGTTCGAATTCGGAGCACTTGGGATTGTTTTGATCATATCTCCCTCATCTGAACTCGAAATCATGCACCATTTTTTTTTATGGAGTCCTTATTCTTCAAGGAACATTCTTTCAAAATTTCAAAATTTTTATCAACCAGCTCGACCAGTTGGCATTCGGTTCAACCGGTTCATCGAGTCAGCTTGTATGGAGCACTGATTTTGGTGATTTTAGAGCCCAATTCCTACATGGCTTGGCCCCATGGACTCCAGATCAGTTTTGGGCTTTATTTTGGATCCATTTTGGGCCTTATTTCAGATTCCTTGCAGCCCACCATGAATCCATATGGATCCTTGGTGGGTAAGCAAGTTGAAAGCTTAAGATAGTCAGCTTGCATGGAGAATGAGGAGGGGAGTTAATGGGAAAGCTGATTTCGAGACTGAATGGAGCTCTTTCCAGAGCTTGAAGGAGAGAAAAATGAAGAGGCTTTGATGGCTAGAGGTCTGGGACTATAAAAGAGGAAAAAAAATCAGATTTGAAGGAACTTCTTCTTTTTCTGAGAAGGGTGACTTTGTGGAATCGTGGAAGAGGAATTTTATAAGAGGTTTTTGAAGGGTTTCTTTTCGTGAGTGGTCTGAGGGAGTGGAGTGAAGAAGTCCTCAGACTTTTGGGGTTCGGATACATTTGGAGAAGCTTTGCAAGCTGAGGGAGCAGATCCTTTGTTTTTAGAAGAAAAGCGGAGTAAGGAAACGCTGCTCGTGTATAGATCGAGGCTACCTCTCTGGGCCCCGCTTGAATGTGGGAATCTTCTGACATTTGAAAGGCTCTGCATGTGAAAGAAAGAAGGAGAAGGAGGTCTGAGTTTGGATCTTTACCAGGTAAGATTCATGAGGAAATTTCAGGAATTTCATATGTTTGATTGAATTGTCTTTTTTATGCTCAGCCAATCTTTGGATATCATCTTATGATTTAAGTAGATTATTCCAGCTACGTGGATTGTTTTAGACTTGCTGTGTATGCACTCATGCTCCTATTCATGGATTTCAATATTCTTTGTGTTTAATTGATGCATGGGTATCGGTTTCTTTAGAATCTGATGCATGCTATGTAAGGGTTAGGCTCACTGCCACTCTTAACTATTGTCATCCCTCAAAGTGTTGCATGAAATGAGGATAAGGATGAAGGCAGTTTGGTTACTTTTTTTTGGCACACTTGTTCTATTGTGTTTTCTTATCTTTCCTCTGTCTGGGAATGCATGAGAATTTGGTATGACAGTTGTGGTTTCCTTTAGATTATCTCTTTATTCATATGTTGGTGAATATGTCTTTCTCATTGGTTGATTGATGCTTGATGTTGTTGGGTAAGGAGAGGAAGGCCTAGGCTATGAGACCCTTTTGTTTTTTATTATTCAAATGTTTTATGGGTTCAATATAGTTTGGATTTAGGTGGGATTTAGGCCCATCCCTGAGTGTTGTTTTGGTAGGATATCTCAATTGAAATGTGAGAGGGTCTTGATATCATTGGTTTGCTTGTTGAGAAAAGGGGTCACCATGGCCACTTAGTGTGCTAAGGGTAGTAGTGACCTTTGGGCCATTCGGATCTCAATTCCAGATTTGCCCACTTGGAGCCTAGTCTTTACTTGAGCATGAATAAGTGGTTAAAGCCTAGGTTGTGCATTTGAGGAAATATTGAATAAAATTATGATTGCATGTTTGTTTTGAATTTGGGAAATGGGAAGGGTATTGATAATTGATTTGGGGAACTCAGGCCATTCCTATCACATTTCAGTTGATTAAAATCAAAAGACAATAAAGCTTAGGCTTGGCTTGCTTGAAGTCAAAGTTCTCCTTAGCTTATGATTTGGGTGGAGGACTTTCGCCTTCCTCGTTTTATCAATGGATGAGGTCTCCATGGCATTTTTTGTGTTGGATTTAGGGGCTACCCATCTTGGATGCTCGATTTACACTTGAAGTCAGGGGCACTTGGTTGTGTATGGGAGGGTGCCCTTAGTCATCATTGCCTCATAGGGTCATTAGTTTAGTTTGAGAGGGTGGCCTTCATTTTAGTATGATAGGATGGCTCTGTGGCAGCCTCGGTTTTGAAGAGCTTTGCATTGTTTCGGTCGGTTCTCCCTCATTCGAGCTCTGAATTGAGCGTTATTTTTTTTAGATTCCTTATTCTTTTTAGGAATCTTCTGGTAAATTTTCAGATTTTTTTCTCAATCGTATGAACCAGTTGGGAACCGGTTCAACAGGTGGCTTGGTGGTAGCCCCATTTTATAAACACTTTGCATTGTTTCAGCTGGTTCTCCCTCATCCGGGCTTGGAATTGAGTTTCGTTTATTTTTTTGGATTCCTTATTCTATAAGGAATCTTTTGGTAAAGTTTTAGATTTTTTCTCAACCGGTTGAGCCAGTTGGGAACCAGTTTAACTGGTTCTTCTAGGTAGCTCCAGTTTCAGTGTGTTTTAACCCCCATTTTTGTTGTGGCTTGGGCCCTTAGGTTTTAAGGCACTTGTAGGCCACCTTTAGAGTCTAAATCCAGATTTGGTTTGAATTAATGTGGGCCCACCTATGATTTGAGGGTATTATTGGCTAGGAAGGTCAGGGGTTTATTGTGAGTGTTTGGCTTGGGCACATTTTGATGTTTGATTAAAAATGCTTGTGTCTATTGATTTGCCCCTGTTTGCAACGCTTGGCTGGGGACCCGAGGTACGTACTTGACTTGTTGGGAATTGGATTCATTTGCATGTGTGGGGCTTGGATATGTTTGCTCGTTGTGTGTTTATATTGCTTGACTAACCTCTTATGTAGTGCTTGGCTAGGGACCTCAGGTACACACCTTTTAGCTTTGATTTGTGGAGATTAAGAGCACGCTAGATACTGAGTAGGTTTGTGTGATCTATGTCATTTGTTTAGCCTGATTGATCGATTGATCTTTGACCCATATACTCCCATGTACCCAATTCATTAGTAGAGATCGAGTTTCGGGCCTAGAGGGGTGCTACCTCACATGAGGTACCTTCCCAATAGGTAACCTGATCCCCAGACCCAAAATCTAGTTTTCGCAGACTTCTTTTTCCATACTGGAGTCATTAAGGGTTTTTGTTCTTACTTGATTTTCCCCTTTATAAAATAAAAATGAAAAGTAAGTGGCGACTCCAAACAAAACCGTTCCTCACCGGGGACGGATTTTCCAAAACCCAAAAACACACTTACTTTCTTATTCTTTTAAAAAGCGAGTCGCGCCGGCCCGTGGATCGGGTGAGGGTCCACAAAATGACTCTAGGTCATAAATGAAAAACTACTCTAGGTCGAGAGCTTTAGGCTCTAAATGAAAAAGAAATGACTCTGGGTCATAAATGAAAAACGACTCTGGGTCGAGAACTCTGGGCTCTAAATGAAAAAGAAATTACCCTGGGTCATAAATGAAAAACGACTCTAGGTCGAGAACTCCGGGCTCTAAATGGAAAAGAAATGACTTTGGGTCATAAATGAGAAAAACGGCTCTCGGTCGTGAGCTCTAGGCTTTAAATGGAAAAGAAATGACTCTAGGTCATAAATGAAAATCGACTTTGGGTCGAGAGATTTGGGCTCTAAATGAAAAAGAAATGACTCTAGTTCATAAAGGAAAAACGACTCTAGGTTGAGAGCTCAATTGAGGATAGACTCCTTCTTTGGTTATGGCAGCGAGAGCCTCTATCCAGATGTCGGAGACTAGGCCTTCGTCGTCCCTGCACAAAGATTTCCAAACGGGTTGTTCGGACACTCTCCAAAGCCTAAATCAGACCTTGAGGTGGGTAGGAACCCTTAGAGAAAGAGAAAAAGAAAGAAATAATCCTCGATATTGCATACCTATGCCCTATTTCATTAAGGGTTTTATAGTGCTCAAATGGAGGAGAGCATAGTAGTGATGAGTTGGCCCTTAACTTAATGCCGCAACGATTACTGCACAGTAAGTGTTAGGGCAATCATCTTAGTTGCAAGGTGGATGGTGGCTGTGTCAGGCGGCACGTCAAGACACAACTTGCCATCATTTCAATCTTGTTGAGGGTAAGGGACTGGAAGTGCCTGTCCATTGATGTAGACGTAAGGGCAAAAAGAGTCCCATCAGTCACTCTAGTATCGGGTAATTATCGTCTCGCACATCAAAGAGGATTTGGGAGTGTTAGGAAAACGTGTCCCACTTAATGGCCCCAAATGGTCTGGATGGAATGCTTTCGGGTGCCTAGAAGGTTGTCTGGTCAGTGATGGAATGAGTGACACATGGTTCGACTAGGGTTCTATCATGTGGACAGTCACGTGGAGGCACACGTGGGCAGACACGTGGGAGAAGGTCCCCACAATGCCCCATTTGGCACGTGCACTTATGCCTGGACATAGATGGAGGGGCTAAAAATGTCCCTTGGAGTTTCCCAGTGTGGGTGAGACACATGTCAATCGTTTAAAGGAGGATTACTTCCACCGAGGCGTTTTGTTAGGCAACGTGTCACTTCGGGGTGTGTTTCCTGACGACCCGTCTTTTGGGATCCCTAGGTTTTCAGTTCCTTATAAATAGAAGACTCCAGTCCTTTGGGAATACATTTTAGATGTTTCTTTCTCTTAAAGCCTTCCCCCTGCCATTACCTCCTTTACACTCTACTACTCCAATTACTGTCTTTCCGTTGTCCTACTGTTTGCTTTCGTTGATGGCTCATGTACTCTACACCATTGCAACCCTGGTGGCCGTCCATCCTTCCGATGATCCCACTATTTTTCTCGGTTTTGGCCTAGGAGAGCTCAGTTTCTCTTATACTGGATTTTTATTTTCACCCCCTATTTAGTTATCGTTGGGGATTATTTTGAGTTTGTGGTTTTTTGGGACAATATGGGCACTACGGTGTGTAGAATGTAGGGTTGTTTTGGTACTTTTATGGGGAAAGGAGACTGCCGTCGGTGATAAGTCCGGTGGCGTTTGTTCTTTATGGTTTGACTTCTATTTAGTTTAAGACCCCTGTGGGGTATGGTTAAGGGAGAGAACCTTGGCTGGGCTTGCCTTACAGGCTGAGCTAAGGGTTCCGCCCAAGTATGGACTTTAGGCTTGTGTTGGCTAACTGCTGCACATCTGAGGTGATGCCTATTGGCAGAAGAATCGGGTGACTGCTTTCTAATAATTGGTCATTGTGTCGCATAGAACTTATTTGGCCCGTTGCTTCAACATGTCAGCGCAAGGGGGTGTGGCTTCCACTAGCGTGGCTGACAAGGGCAAGAAAGGCGGCCGACTAAGAGTAGGTGAAGTCCGGACTTCTTCGGAGAAGCCTATTGGACTCCTTTCTAAAAGGGAGTTTAGGGAGCGTTTCCGCGTTTCGCATAGGGTTGCTATTCGCTTAATGGATGGTGGCCTTATGCCAACCAAAAAGAAATCCTTCAATGCCACCGTTTTTAGTAAGAAGCAATTCAATGTCGGGCTCTATTTTCCTCTTCCTTCACTCTTTCAGCAGTTTCTTCACTTTACAAAGATTCCCTTAGCCTTCCTCCATCCGAACATGGTTAGGATACTAATGGGGTGTAGCATTTTGGATATGTTATTCCACTTAGACTTTTCTTTGCTTGAGGTCCTGTTTGTTTATACTGTTAAGATGAGTAGAAAAGGGATTTTCAGCTTGTTCGCTCATATTCCATCCCTTTAATTGGTGACCGGACTTCCAGATTCTATCAAGGGCGTAGAAAAGGAACACGTTATTGTTTCAGGCCCTTATGATGGCTCATACGAGCATTTAGGTTGAGAATTCGAACCACATTGTTCATTGTCGATTTCGGGTTTAATAGACCATAGTTCTCTTATCCTTTCCGTTTTAATTATGGGATTGCTGCCGACGCACATTACTTGGTGTATTACAAGAAAGAAGAAGAGAGACCAGCTAGTAAAGTGGGTGAAGAAGGTCTCTTTTGACCAGCTAAACAAGTTATTTGTTATTTCTGCGAGTGAGCGGCATCATCAGACCCTGTTGACTAATCCGAACTTGCTGGCAGTGGTCCGAGAGTTGCTGTCTTACGTTCTTCCCATTCTTTCCCATCTTGC